>NW_024423343.1:76762122-76785697 GCF_017311325.1 Ursus maritimus | reverse complement strand
TGCAAGGACTTCTAGTACTATGTTGAATAATAGCGGCGAGAGTGGGCATCCTTGTTCCTGATTTTAAGGGAAAGGCTTTTAGCTTTAGGAGAATAGGTATTATTTCTTCTTTGAATGTTTGGTAGAATTCCCCAGGAAAACCGTCCAGGCCTGGAGTTTTGTTATTTGGAAGGTTGTTTATCACTGACTCAATCTCTTCATAATTAATTGGCCTGTTTAAGAAATCAATTTCTTCCTGTTTCAGTCTTGGTAGTTTATAGGTTTCCAGGAAGGCCTCCATCTCTTCCAGATTGCTTAGTTTTTTGGCATATAGCTGTTGATAATAGTTTCTAATAATACTTCCAATTTCATTGATGTTGGTAGTGACCTCTGTCTCTCTCTTTTTTTTTTAATGTATTTACTCGAGAGAGAGACAGAGAGAGAAAGAGAGGGGGCATGCACAAAGGGAGAGGCAGAGGGAGAGAGAATCCTCAAGCAGACTCCCCTCTGAACCAGAAGCCCAACGTGGGGCTCGATCCCAGGAACATGGGATCATGACCTGAGCCAAAATCAGGAGTGGGATGCTTAACTGACTGAGCCACCCAGGCGCCCCCCAAAATTATTTTTCATTCACTATAAATTTCCATTGTAGGTCAACTGTGTCTCTGTTTCATAGTCCTTATTCCAAGACCCAGGCTGCTGCAGCAGACCCTGTATGGGACATTGCCAATATTATGGCGATGGGGGGGGCACATAGTCAAAACACTATGTGGGCTCTTAAAGCTCCCATTCCCATGTGGCACACACTACTTCTTCTGATATGTCATTAACCACAGTAAGTTGTACGCCCTAGTCTGAAGGCAATGGGGCTGGGAAATATAACTGTATGTCAATTCATTGAACAGAAGTACCTTTGCCCCAGCATTCCAAAGTAAGTCTTGAGACTCATACTGATTAGACAAACTAAGGTTCCATGCTGAGTTGTTGAACTAATCATTGTACCAGAGAAGAGAAAGCTGATTGGCTTAGCCCGGGTAACATGACACACTGTTGAAACCAGACCCAAAAGGGTCTTCCCTGGACCCAAAAGGATCCCCCAAAGAAAACTGGAGGTCATTGTGGCAAGACAGGGGAAATGGTTGTGGGGGATGAAACCTGCAATACAGTATATAGATTATACTTAACAATGTTTACACCACATTTCTTGTATGATGGCCAAAAATAAAACAAAAGAGAATTACAGCATACTATCTCTCCAAATTTGAAGTCATCTTGGCAGGGTGTCTCTTCCCAGGTTGGTGAAAAGAATATGGGTTTTGGGGTTAGAAAGACCTATGTCTCTGTTAGAAAGACCACTATGTCTCTTTTATTGGCTTTGTGATTGTGGATGTAAAAATCCTCTCCTTAGCCTCATCTGTAAAAGAAATTAATAATACTTAATACGTACATATACGTATTTAATACATAAAATACAACATCATAATAATAGTTAATAGTGTTATATTGAGTGAGACAATATACACAAGGTGAGAGAAAAACAAAACAGGTGCTCCAAAAAATTGTGTCCTTCCCACTGAAGGCCTGATAGAAGCTGCTAACAAGCTGCAAATTGTGGTCAAGGGAGCCTTCTTTTAACAAAGAAAAATCAGTTAAATTTCATGAACAGTGCTTCAGCTGCTCCTTCTTAACCTAAGCAAAATAAACGAAAAACCACACAGTATTTTGCTGTCGATAATGCCATTCCATCAAAAAGAAGGGACGAAACTCACATTCTCTTCAAAACTGAGATTGGAGACAAGACAGCAGAAGGAATTTAGAGACCTCTTTATCACTGATAATATATATTTATGAAAAGAAATGGAAATAGATAAACTGTAAACCCACTGTTAACACATTCTTATATATCTGTCACCACGCAATTTCACCTAAAGAAGGTGATATGTCGATTAAATTATGTATAGGATTTGGTTTTAAGTGAAGCCCACTCATCTGCAATTAATATTTTATACATAGTGCTTGAAGATCATTAAATAAAGTGTAGAACTTCAAGGCTTCAGAATGCCTCTCCAGTTAATTATACATGGATATCTACTTAAACTTCACCAAGGACAGGCTGTTGTGATTCCATCTTAATTGCTTTTTTAAAACTGGCGCATATAATGTGTATGTATATGAATCGATGGTTCTCATATTCTCTTTGTGGCGGGTGCAGCAATGCGGCTAGCTCCCTAACGTCGGTTCAAGCCACGGTATGAATGGTCGCAAACTCCAGGGAAAAATCATAATTACAGATTCATTCTCTCAATGATCTGTCATCCGGATCGTATAAAACTTTGTCTATGCATCTCCCCACCTAATAGTATTCCCAAAGAAAAGTCCTATTTAAGACTAGGCACCATAGATTAAAATGCGAATATTAAAGCAAACGAATTGCAATGTCAGTTATATAATGAAGCCACTGTCACCTTGAAAGCTTCTCTTCCCACGTGAACACAAAGCAGAGAAAGCAGCAGCTTTGGTAGCTGTGGCAACCACACCGCCAAGCCTGGAGAGAGAACGTTTCCTACGCAGGTTTTGTGCCCCTCTGGCGCTTTGTGGATTCTGTTAATGTTAAGGCCTCTCAGATTCTCAACTTGGTGAATTCATCCAGCTGGGAAAATTAGAGCTGTGATCAGGAGACAAAAGAAGGCTTGCTTTGTGTCTGACAAAGGTAGGAAAACACCCTTCAGTTGAAGCTCCTAATGACCACCCACAACGGCATCACAAATAGCAAATATTTACCATGCATATTCTTTATTTAAATTCGGAGAAGAATACAGAGCCAGTTTACTTGGGTTAGACAACCACTGCATTAATTGCCCCCAAAGCCTACACATTTAAGATGAATGTCAAAAAAATCTGCATGTTACATAGTCCCAGAATTGTGTGCTATGCTGAAGAGTATTTATTAGACATTTGTGGAATATTATAACCCAGTAGTCTAAGCATTAAGATCCATATACAACTATATAATTGTTTTCTTCAACAGAACAAAACAGTGTTTGTAAATGAACAAGTTTCACACTTATTTTTATCTTCTATTTCTGTTTAATTTTTTTTTATCTTTTTGTACATATTTCTGGGAAAAGAGTAAAGAGTAGGAGACAAAGTAAAAAGGAAATAGTCTTCTTAACCGAATGGGACATCCTGATTTATCAAACATTTATAGTTGACTTAAATCACTACTGCTCGGGAAAGCAAAGCAGTCACTTGCAGTGTCCCTGCAGCTACAGTGAATGGGGAGCCTCACGGTTATCCGTCAATCATGTTGGCTGAGTGGGGCCCATAGTAACCATCGTCCCTTACTCCCCACTAACAGTATCCTTAGATTTGGGGGAGCAGTGATGTGAATGCCTCAACCATTACATTTCCCTTGCAGAAGATGGTGACCTTTCAACAAACAGCACTTCAAGAAAAGCTTTTTAAAATCGGCTGACCATGTATTCCACTTCTTTCTTCCTGTCAGAGCTAAGGCAGCATTTTGTATCTTGAAGTTGTGGACCAAACCCGAGGGAACTGAAGAATGGAGAGCCACAAGGAGCCACTGTGGCAACCGTGAACTCCCTACCTCCTGACACCTCATTACATGAGAAACAAATAAATATTTGTCATATTCAGGCCACTATATTCAGATCTCTTCTAAGTGACCAAGTGTACTTCCTAACAGATACAGAACAAAATAACCATAGGAAGATAAAAGTGTTAAATTGTGTGTTACAGACTCTCAATGTTCTTAGAATTGAGATGGGGAAGGCTATGGAATGAAGACTTAACTATCAAAGATTTCACAGAGGAGCTATGAGTAGGCTAAAACTTGAGCAGAGTGGGATTTATCTTAATAAAATGTAAGATGGCTTAAAGATACAGGTGACTGGGGAGAGGCTGGGGAGCACTACATAGCCTGGACAGACCAGAGCACAGAAGTCATGGCAAGCCTTGAGGCACAAGAATTTGTTTTTTATTTGACGAGTCACCAAGGACAATCTAAGTCCTTGGAAAGTGACATAAGGAAAAAAATATTCTAGGAAAAATAATTTGTTAGGAAGATGCAGGAAAGAAGAAAGCAAAAGAGAGAAGAGGAGAGCCCTCTAAAGGCAGTGGCAATAGTTCTGGAAAGAGGATCTGAGATCTAGCCCAAGGTGGTGGTGCTGGAGGGCAGTATAGCTCAGGGGCCAGGTACACACCCAGAGGAAGTGACCTCGTCAGGGTCCAGCATAAATAGTACAGGAGAAGCCAGTGGCTTCAGAGGAATGTGGGCAGGGAATTCAACTAGCATTATGGGGAGACAGCTAAAACAAGAATGAGGGAACTGCACACCAAGCTATGTTTCCAAAAATGAGGTGAACCAACTTTAGTTGGAGTTTGCCCAAATAGAAAGTCAAAACAGAGACAGAATTGTTTAAGTTCTACTCCTAGAACGCCCGGCAGTGGGAATCCCACTGATGCTAATAAAAGTAAATAATCCACATACAAATAAAGCAAATGGTAATTAGAAGTAGAATCTCAAGCGGTCTAGTTATCTGCAACATGGAGAAAAGACAGGAAGAGTTTGGAAGGGTTTGGTTAGGCAGAAATAATTCTAGTGATGTATCAAAGGGTTGCCGTAAGACTGCACACTTGAGAGGTTGTCTGGGTCCTACTAATACACAAGTTCTCCCATAACGACTGACCAGTGAGTTGAGTAATAAATCATATAGTTGCACATTTACTCCACCTGGCCCATGCCTCAACATCACTGCCTAGGACTGGGAAAAGGCAGAAGCACACTCAGAGTGCCCTCTAGGAAGTGGACTGCTCTTCCCATTTCCTGCGGGGAGGGTAAGGAGTGGAGCAAGAAGTCACCCACGGTTCTTGGAAACAATGTTTAATATAGGGAAACAAGCAAACAAACAATAATGTGGAAAAGGGTTAGTAACAATATCAAAAAATTATGTCAAACATTTAGTAGTTTTACCACTAAATGGATACTACATAAATCTTGAGGTAGCTCTCTGAGATCCGCTCTTGCCCTATATAATAGACTATTGATTGTCTACAATGTCCATTATCAACAAAATAGCTAGATATTGGTTAAATGAAGTAGAGAGAGAAATTATTTCTATAAATATGTACCAGCCATAAAGAGACTATAGCCTAAAACTTGCAGACTCTTAGCTGGACAAATATGACAAAAAGAATTTCAGGAGTCACACCCACATACTAATAGGTATAGAGAGGATGCTCACCATTGAAGTCAAGAATATTTAAAATAGGGGCGCCTGGGTGGCACAGCGGTTAAGCATCTGCCTTCGGCTCAGGGCGTGATCCTGGAGTTATTGGATCGAGCCCCACATCAGGCTCCTCCGCTATGAGCCTGCTTCTTCCTCTCCCACTCCCCCTGCTTGTGTTCCCTCTCTCGCTGGCTGTCTCTCTCTCTGTCAAATAAATAAATAAAATCTTAAAAAAAAAGAATATTTAAAATAAATTATTATATTAATTTTCTTAAATTCCTGCTCCTTTTGGCATTATTAACATCCTTTTTTCTTCTTTTAAAACTCTCCTCCAAATCGCATTTTCTAGTTTAATTTTACCAGAGTGAAAAAGTAACTTTTGGTTTGACAAGTGATATTTTCTCTGAAGAGCCACAGTACAGATCATCTGTTTACCTAAAACTAATATGTACTATATGACAGGCAGCATATACACAAGTGGTGTGAACTTGTAACATAATATATAATTTCTTATTCTCAAATTTTTATTAAATACAAAACATTATAAAATGGAATATTATGAGCTACAAGCAGAATGCAAAGGTGTTCTGAAAGTAGGAAACCCACTATTATTTATAATCGTAGAATCCACTGTAAATATGTAACAATTCTTCAGTCTGGGTCACATCCATGTAAGAGACTCAGAGGAAAGCAATCCTTGGCTCTCAATCTTCTCTCACATTTCAGTCACCGAGTGACTGACTAGTGAAACTCCTCTCCCAGATGGCCCATGTGGGCTGGGTCAAACTTCATGTAGTCAAATATTAATTCCCTTGAGGCAATATGCAAATGAAACAGAACATATATGCAAGCCAAAGCCATAGTGAAGGATTCTAGCAACACTTTTTCTCAACTATGCCAGGCAAACTACCATAAAAATATCCCATTCCTTCAAAATTACTGAGTTATTAATGGATGAAACATCGGAATCTAAACAATGACTTTTGAAAATATATATTTGATTTAACTTTCTATTTTCAAATGCAATGTAGTAACACACACTGAGGCACACCCACACCCTCCACCACACACACACAGCATTAAAGGAATAATTCTAAAATAATCAAGAAGAAATTTAAAATAAAAATAAACATTGGGGAAACAGAAAAAAAAAAAACCAAAGCAACACCAGAACTTTGTGCAGTTTGTACTTTTAGGTTAACTTTTGAATTTGTAAAACATTCACACGGTTCAACATATATATATGTATGTATATATATATATACATACTATATATATATATTTTTTTTTTTAATTTAAATGTCTACACTGAAACATCTCGCCTTTCCCCACTCCTGTCTTTTTCAATCTTCTCAGGGTCTCTGGGTGATTTCCATTTCTCCTCTAGTTCCAGGGAAATCCTGTGAGGTTAATGGGTAAAATGGAAAGTACAGAAACAGATGTACATGTATAAACTCACATATACACACATATAGGAATTTAATACATAACCTAGAGGACTTTTCAAATCAGGGGCAAGGACTGACAATTCAGTAAAAATCATTGAGTCAACTGGCTAAACATCTGGGGGAAAAGTTATTCTTATTTTACAGCATAGAAATGTGAACAAATAAATATATTCCAGGTGAATTAAAGATATAAACCCTAAAACCATAACATTAGTAGCACTAAATGTAGTATAACTTTTATCATCACCCTGGGGTTAGCAAGAATATTGAAAATAAGCCAAGAAACATAGAAGGAAAGACCACCAAAACTACTTAAAAGTTTAAAACTTCTATCCAAGAAAAGACTCTGTAACAAAAATTAAATGGCAGAAAGGAAAAATACATATATTTGCAACAGGTACAACAGGCAAAATCCTAATAATCAAAATCTATAAGGAGTTCTTATTTCAATATTTATGTGAGAAAAAGAAAACAACCCAATGGAAATATGAGCACAGGTTATAAGGAAGCAATTCACAGGAAAAGAAAAAACAAATGGACAGTGAATATAGTTAAAGAGAAGCTCAGCCTTACTAGGTATCAAAAAATGTACATGCAACCAAAAAGATACAAATTGTTTACCCTTTAGATTGGTAAAAAAAATAATAATAATAATAAACTAATGAGACGGATATTGAATATCAGTAATAGAGTGAAGAAATCTTCAGCCTCATGCCTTGGAAGTAGAAATAAGTAAATAATATATACACATATTCGTTTAGATTCAAAAAATTTATGTACCAGAATTCCAAGGAGGTTAAGAAGGCAGGCGAAACTGGCAAGAACCATGCACCCCACTCATCCCCCCCGCCAAGAGAAGTAGTTGTGTAGAGAGACTGCACAACATTGTGAAGGGACTTCCAGACCAGGAGGAAGGTCAGGCAGAAGGCAGCTGGCCAGCACTGAAACAGAGGGAGCCAGGGAGAAGGCAGAAGACCAAGTAAGAAGTGCGGGTGATGATATCATTTATTATGACTTCTCTTTTCTTGTAAGGAGGTTTCAAAGCTCAGGAATTTGGAGTATGATTGGCTTTTTGGAGGGAAACACTGAAAGGGGAATAAACTTCAAATACAATTAAAGCCTTGTAAAAAGAAGTAAAGGGCTAATTCATGGGGTAGCTTTGAACTGCCACAAACTCTGGGATTGGAGTTTGGTCCAAGTTGAACCAGTCCCTCACAGGCAGGAAATCTCTAGTATTAAAATTAAAAATCATAAATAATTAGAAAGGTACTACACATGCATTTATGTATATCTGTGTGTATACATACTTAATTTAGCATGATTTTTTATTAATGTTATAGCACTTTCAACTTTGGAAATAGTTTTATGTTCTAAAAGTATATATATTTGCACTACTGAAAAGAAGTTATTATTTGTTTTTACTCGTGACTGGCCATCCATTTTTACAGATTGAATACTCTCAGACAATGAGCAAAGAGGTTATATTGTGCTGTCCTCAGAAAAGTGTTTGCTCCCCATCTGTTTATGCCACCATTTGCTTTGCTTATTATTTTTATTCTTATTTGTACCAAATAACACATACATAGTTTAATAGGTTCATTTAAACTATAAGGCTAACCTCTCCCCACCACCCAGAAACAGAAGGCAGTTATCTTCCCTGACCCACCTCCTTTCCAAGCTTTGTTTCTCGGGAGCACAACTTTTAATTCCCTTAGCTGTTTTTTTCAATTTACTTTCAGATTTACACATAAAGCTTCGATCTCTATTTCTATATTTTTTCAACATTAGACATCATCTATTGATTTCTTTTACAGAAAATGAGGATTTAATTTTCTTAGATCACTAACCCAACTCATGATTCTCCTACATTCTTCTCAAAATAGATAATCACAATTTTTTATTAACTAAAAATACTATGATTATATTTTTCCAACTTAATTGAGATATAGTTGACATATAACATTGTGTAAGTTTAAGGTGTACAATGTGATGATTTGTTAAACATGTATTATAAAATGATTGCTACAATAAGATTAGTTAACATATCCATCACCTCCCATAATTATCATCTTTTTTGATATAGTGATGGTTGTGAGAACATTTAAGATCCACTCTTTTAGCAACTGTCCAGTATACAATACAGTATTGTTAACTATAGTCACCATGCTGTGCATTAGATACCTAGAACCAATTCATCTTATAACTGGAAGTTTATATGCTTTGGCCAAGATCTACTCATTTTCCCCACCCCCAAGCCCTTGGCACCCAACAATCTACTCTCTGAGTTCAGCTTTTTTAGATTCAACATATAAGTGAGATCAAATAGTATTTGGCTTTCTCTGTCTGACTTATTTCACTTTGCATAATGCCCTCAAGCTTCATCCCTATCACTGCAAACAGCAGGATTTCCTTCTTTTTTATGGCTAAAAAATATTTTATTGTTTACATACAGACAATAGATTTTCTTTTTCCATGTCCTGGCTATTGCGAGTAATGCTGCATATGGATATGGGAGTGCAGATATCTCTTTGAGATCCTTTTTTCATTTCCTTTGGCTATATACCTGGGATTACTGGATCATACGATAGCTCTATTTTTAACTTTCTTGAGGGACCTCCATACTCTTTTCCATAGTGGCTCCAGCAAGTTACATTCCACCAATACTAAGATGATAGTTTCCTTTTCTCCACTTCCTTATCAACACTTGTTATTTTTTGTCTTTTTGAATAACCATTCTAAAAGGTGTGATGTGATATCTCATTGTAGTTATGATTTACATTCCCCTGGTAATTAGTGACGTTGAACATCTTTTTGAGTACCTATTAATGATTTGAATATCTTCTTTGGAAAAATGACTATTCAGGTCAATTGCCCATTTTTTAACTGTGTATATATTTTTGCTATTGGGTTGTACAATTCCTTATGTATTTTGGATATTAACCTTTTATCAGACATGTTATTTGCAAATATTTTCTCCCATCCCATAGATTTCCTTTTTATTTTGTTGATTATTTCTTTTGCTGTGTGTAAGGTTTATAGTTTTTTTAAAAAAAGGTTTTATTCATTTATTTGACAGAGAGAGAGAGAGAGTACAAGCAGGGGGGAATGGCAGGGAGAGGGGGAAGCAGGCTCCTGCTGAGCAGAGAACCCAGTGTGGGGCTCGATCCCAGGACCCTGGGATCATGACCCGAGCTGAAGCCAGACACCTAACTGACTGAGCCACCCAGGCACCCCGGGTTTATAGTGATAAAGTTCCACTTGTGAATTTTTGCTTTTGTTGCTTATGCTTTTGGTGTCATATCCAAAAAGTCATTGCCTAGACCAATGTCAAGGAGCTTTCTCCCTATCTTTTCTTCTAGGAGTTTCATGGTTTCATGTCTGATGTTAAGTCTGCAATCCATTTCAAGATAGTTTTTGATAGGGGTCCAATTTCATTCTTGTACATGTGGATATCCAGTTTTCCCAGCACCATCTATATATGAAAATATATATATTTAAGGCTGTCCTTTCTCCAACTTCAGACCAATATTCCTGGGGACTATATAGATGCAAAAATCCTCAACTAAATGCTAGCAAACTAAATATAACAGTACATTAAAAGGATCACATACCATGATCAAGTGGGATACATCCTTGGAATGCAAGGATGGCTCAACATACGCAAATTGATAAATGTAATAAACCACACTAATAGAATCAACAATAAAAATCATATTATCATCTCAATATGCAGAAAAAGCATTTGACAAAATTCAACATACAATCATGATAAAAACTTTCAACAAAGTGGGTATAGAAAATAAGAAACAGTTTGGTATTACCAAGTAAACTATACATAAACACAACCAAGCAAAACTAAACTTTAGTTTGGGAGATGTATAATTACTTGGGAAAATAAAACATGAAAGTAATATACAGTAAAATTAATGTACAGGTTTTCTCTGAGACAGGGAGAATGTGTGGAAAGAATTTACTTCAACATAAAAAGGCATACATAAAAAGCCTACAGCTAACATCTTACTCAAAAGTGAAAGGTAGAATGCTTTTTCTCTAAGATCAGGAAAAAGACAACGGTATCTACTCTCACTAATCCCATTCAACATAGTAATAGAAGCCCTAGCCAGAGTAATTGGGCAAGAAAAAGAAATAAAAGGTATCAAATTGAAATGGAAGAAGATGGTCTCTATTTGAAAATGACAAGATCATATATATTTAAAAAGCCTAAGAGTTTACAAAAAACTTCTAGAACTAAAAAACAAATTTAGCAAAGTTTCTGGCTGCAAAACCAACTTTAAAAATCTGTGAGCTTCTATAAATTAGCAATTTTATTATAGTACTAAAACAAAAAGTGTTTTCAGAGCTGAGCCACATACTATATTTTGATTACATATTCTTTCTTGTACAACCATTTGTTTTAACTGAACTAATAATTGCCTCTGCTTCATATTGGCTACATTTATTTTTATTTAAATTTTTACTGTAAATTATTCATACTTACAGAGAATCACATGAGATATCAATGTACAGAAAGTATCTATATACACCACTACCCTGACCAAGAAATATATTGCCATCAGATCTCGTTCCCAATAACACCTCCTGCCTCCCTCAGAGAAAATCTGTACGTTATCTTTATTATATATTATTTTCATGTTTTATTTTCCCAAGTAATTATTCATCTTACAAACTAAAGTTTAGTTTTGTTTGGTTGTGTTTTATGTATACTTTACTTGACAATACTAAACTATTTTCCCAAATAGTTGTAGCAGTTTACTTTGCCACCAGCAATATGTCTTTGTTGCTCTACATCCTTCCCAATAATTGAAATTGTTTTTAATATATATATTTAATATTTTATATATAACACATATATGTATATGTATATATGTGTGTATATGTGTGTATATATATATAAGTTGTATATATGTAATATATAATTATATAATAAATATATATNCAACTTTTGCTAATCCAGTGATTATGTTGTAGTATCTCACTGTGGTGTAATTTGCATTTTTCTGGATCACCAACAAGGTTAATCACTTTGTATACGTTTACTGGCCTTTTGAGCTTTCTCTTTTGTGGACTGACAATTTAAATCTTTTGTCTGTGTTTTGTTTTGGAAGGAAGGGGAGGGTTCTGTTTTATTCTCATTACTTTTTTTGTAGAAGTCCTTTTTATATTCTTAGTTGTATTTTTTATAGCTTATCCCACTATGTGGGTTGCATTTTACTTTATTTAGGATGTCTTTAGTAAACTCAATTCTTTACTCAGTGTAATTCCAATTCTTTATTATTAGCTTCTCTTTTTTCTTTCTTTTGTTTTGTTTTGGTCTTAAAAAAACCTTTTTTACTTTGAAATTATGAAGATACTCTCCTATTTTATTTCCAAGAAGATTAACTGTTTTGCCTTTCACATATTAAAATATAGTTTTGTAATTGATTTTTATGCATGGTGATTTATAGATGTCTAGTTTCATTTTCCAATACAGATGTCCAACTGTTCCAGCACTTTTTGTTAAAGCTATCCTTTCTACTTAGCTTTTCAGTGCCATCCCTTTTTAAAAGATAAAAACTCATATATCCTTGGGCCTATATTTAGGTCCAGTAATTTGTTTTATTATCCTGTTTTGGAGACTTCTACCAATACCATGCTTACTTAATGATTATGTATTTGTAAGTTTTGATATTTAACAGAATATGTTCCCTATTACTTGTATCCTTTGTCTTAATTATTCTTGACCCTTTGCATTTCTATTCCTTCCAAAAAAAATAATAAAATAAAATAAAAATTCAAATTTTGATTGGGGTTGTTTGAGCCTATATTTTGTTTGAAAAAAATGATATCTTTAAAGATTAACATTCTAGATATTAAGATAATCATCAATATACACAATATAAACTCTCCAAAATTAAACACAAAGAATAAAACCACTAACACAGCCTAACATATATGTACTTTGTATCTCTAAGGTATTGGGAAGGAAACATACAAATATTGAAATACATGCTGAAAAATTTATAAATTCAAAGAAAACTATAAATCCATAGATCCAAGAAGTTCAATAAATTCCATGCATCAGAAAGATGAAGAAAACTGTTTCAAGACTCACCATAATCAATTCCTTAAAATCAACAATAAAGAGGAATCTTAAAAGCAGCAAGAGGAAAAAGACACGCTGTCTACAATAGAATAAAGATCAAGATGACAACAGATTTCTTTTTGGAAACAATGCGAGCTGGAAGACAACGATGGACCATCATTAAAATACTGAAGGAAAAATTGGCAACCTAGAGTTTTTTATTCAGAAAAAAAAATAGACCATATTCTGGCCCCAAAATAAGTCTCAATAAATTTAAAAAGATGTGCTCTCTGATCACATGGACTAAAACAGAAATCAATAAGAGAAATATATCTAGAAAATTCCCCGATACGTAGAATTTAAGTAACACATGTCTACATAATCTATGTATCAAAGAATTCAAAACATAATTTAGTAAGTACTTTGAACTGAGTCAAAATAAAAGCAACACATATCAAAATTTGTGAGATGCTGCTCAAGGAGAAACTGCAGGAAAATTTCAGCACTAAATGTCTACATTTGAAAAGAAGAAAGGTCTCAAATCAGTTTCAACCTTAATAAACCAGAAGAAAAAGGGTTTAAAAAATCAAAACATTAACCTTACATTATAAGATATATGAAAGGAAGTCCTTTAAGCAGATGAAAAATAATACCAGGAAAATACTTAGATCTAGACAAAAAATAAAGAGCACCACAAATGTAAGTATATAAGTAAATATAAAGACTATTTTCATCTATATTTATTTATTTACATAAATCTCTAAAATATAATCAACTATTTAAAGCAAAAATAATAATCAAGGAGTATGAGATTTTTAACATATATATAAATAAAACATATAACAAAAAAATAAATAAATAAAAATAAAACATATAACAACAGTGCATATAGGCCTGGAGAGAAAAAATAGAAGTATAATTTTGTAAGGTTATTATACTATACATGAAACAATATAATACCACTTAAAAGTAACCCGTAGTAAGCTGAAGATGTATGCTGTAAGGCTTTAAGTACTACTAAAATAATAACAAAAAATCGTCTCTATTAAGCTGACAAAGGAAATAAAATAAAATCATTTTTTTAAAAACCCAAAAGAAGGTGGGAAAATAGGAAAACAAAAACAAAGAACAGCTAGAATAAAGAAAAATCAAACAGCAATATAGCAGAGTTAAACCCAACAAAGGAATAATCACATAAAATCTAATTATTCCAAATCTAAAATCTAAAGTACCCAAACACCCCCATTTAAAAGTAGAGATTGTCATATTGGATAAGAATGTAAGACCAAATTGTGTGCTGCCTACAAGAAATTCATTCTAAGTATAAAAACAAGAATAGGTTAAGTGTATAAAGATGGGAAAAGATACACCATGATAACACTAATCAAAAGAAAGCTGGAGTAAGCTACATTAATTTCAAAATCAATTTCAAAACAAAGGAACTGATAGAAATTCTTGGTTATTATAAGGTTATCATAAACATTATTTCAGCCCAGGAGGACTGACCAACAGCTGAATGAATGGAACCTAGAAAAAATTATGGCCAGACTTACATCATGACCTTATGGGATCTGAAAAGAGACAATTAATTGTCAATGTATGAGAGCTGAAATTCATCTCCATTGAAACTATTCAATAATAACAATATACATAGTATTAATTCAGCTTCCGGTACCATTTTCATAAACATCTTATCCCACATTTGTTGTGATATATACTTTTTAACTGATTGGGAAAATATTGGTTTGGGTACTTGCCACCAAATCATTATTAGTGATTCCTTATGGAAAGGGAGTAAAAGAGGGACTTACACGTTTTATAGCTTTTTTTAAAAATAATAAGTCTGTATTATGTTCATGTTGAAAAAGAGAAAAAAAATGTGGGAAGAATTGTCCTCTTTGGGTGGGGGGTAAGGTGAGCTGCTAAGAAGTCTAAATAAAAAATCATCTCATGGAGTTATCATAAAAATTTTATGATGAAATATGAAATGTCTTCCATTATATGATAGTCTATCAACTGAAATTTTTTTCACTGATACTCATATCCATGACCATTGGGATTCTCAATGATACAATGAGCAAGCAGCTAATGTCTGTGTACTATGGAGACATGTAAGAGACGTAAAATATAGTCCCTTCCATCAAGTAGGTCACAGTCGGCTAAGGAGCTTGTAGTGTTACAAACTTCTGCAATAACACCCAAGAACAATTAAAATATATTTAAAATACTGCTGTTGGTAGGTATTTTCTGTTTTGCCTTCCCAGTAAACTTACTACCATCATCTAGTTATGGATCTTTTCTTACCTGTGGAGAGCATATGCACTGTGGTTGGAGTGTGTTGACCTTTCCCTCCTCCAACTCCAAGTCCCAGCCACAGAGATGAATTCATAATTCAGCTCTAGTCAACAGAGAGCCCATGACCCTGACTGCTACAGCCATGAGCATGTGCCATTTAGCAGACCAATTAGTGTCCTCCTCAGCAATGTTCTACCAGAAATGCCACTTTCTTCTTGTTTGGGTTTCAAGCTACTGGGTTGCCTGTTAGCCTGCCATCCATCCAAGAGGTGACTGAAAACAGAGCCCTGGCAACATTATACCCCTGGATGATGACAGTGATGATGATGATGATGATGATGATGATGATGATGATGATGATGATGCAGCAATCATGAAAATACAACAATGAATATTATAACTGCAATACTGATGATGATTAATATTATGAGCCAGGTACTCTGCTAAGTACTTTACAAATATAAACTCACTTAATCTTCACAACAAAGCAATGAGGCAAATCTTATTATCCTGATTTTACAGATAAGGAAACAAGTACAGAATGGTTTAAGTAATTCACCCAGCGTTATACGGTTAATAAGTGGAAAGAAAGTCTGAGAGACTGCCTTTCCATGACTAAACTTTTCATTTTTATGAAATTCAATTTCCTTTTTAATTAAAGTGATCTGAATTGTATTTTAATTACTTGTATTTTCTAAAAGTCTAGGTTAATACAGTCTCAATGGGAACTTTATTGGACCCCTCTCATCTGCCATTCTGAATCTTCTCATGCCCACTCCTTAGCCCAGCTACCACTGCAGCAACCAGTCCTACTTCCTTTCGAAGGGCTTCATTCAGGCACCATCCAATAGCATCTCACTTGAACCTGCCCAAGTACCTCTCACACCTGTTCCTGGGATTCTCTGTTACAGCGTGGAACATCCATGAAAATCTACTTGGTGTCCGTGTACATGCAATCTGGAACTACAGGGAAATTATCCTTGAGGTTACCCTTGACTAACTAGACATCAGAACCAAAGCATAAATGCTTTCTTCTTTTGTCCTCTGAGTGGATGGCTCTGATGCTCATTTCATGAGGCTCATCAGAAGATCTGCAGAATCAAGCAGCAGTCACCCACTGTGAGGCCAATTCAAGAGTACAGCCATGTTTTGGCTGTTTCCAATTCCCTGATTAATTTCTCTCACTCTTCACCCCAGTACCCTGAAATCACTTTCCAAATAAACTTCTTTCATACCAGACTTTCACTCAGGCTCTGCTTTGAGAGAAATCCAAGTTAACCAGTATTACTTTTATTTATTTTCTTAATTTAATAATTTTTAAAAGACCCACATTTATAGAGTATGTGAAAACTCTCTCTTAGCTATAACACCAAAATACGAATTACAGTTTTCATTTTCCCTGAAATTTCTGAAAATTCTTTTTTTAATCTCCAATTTCTTTGTTAATAACACTAGCCTAGGAGGTGTTGACCAAATGACAAGTGGCACTGTTTTGGAAATGCTGTTTTTTGTCTATTCTTCAGATATTTGAATGGGCTTATAATTTGGTAACTGATTCACTTTTTCAGCTATAACAGTGACAGCTCCTTAAGGCACTTGTGCTATTACCGCATCTTAATTTTATTATTAAGATGACTGACTTAATACTGAATATCAAGAAATCAGTGTTTATTTTAGTACTTAGATTACTTATTACTTTATTATTTATTATATGAATAAAGGGGTCAGGCAAAAAAGATAAATCAATAATATCAGAAGGCATCATGAGTCCTTCATTAACTATTAACTCAAACTACATTGAACTTCTAAGGACCTGGTGTGGTTAGTTCTGTGGTTTGCACACTGACACGCTGGCTAGTAACGAAGGTCATGGTTGGAAGAATTTAACATTTTTCCTATAAACCCTTAATCATGTTATTTCAAAGATATAATCCAGTGTTATAGCCATTAAAGTAGCCATGTTTTTTAAAGATCCTAAAATTAAGTAGGATTTTGTTTCCCAATTACCCCAAATGAATAGTAGCAGGCAAAACACACATGCACACAGCCAAATTCAGCCAAACTGCTTTTGATGCCTCAAGGCCAAGATAAATTCACTCAACTCCTTGAAGCTAAGCCAGAACCACTTCCTTACCAAAATGGAGCTTTCCTTAAGTTACCAAGACCAGCTCAGAATCACCACAACTTTGCTGAGACCCAAACTAATGACAAATCTTGTGTTGTTTCTAGTTAACTGTAGAATATATCACTGTAGAATGATTCACCATTATAAATAGAAATAAAATAACTAGTTGGATCTTTTTAAATTGATGGATTGTAATAAAAATGATACCAAGAATTGTGGCCTGTTTTCCAAGTAACAGCTATAATCGTACAACTTATATAATCTCACAACTGGTATACAATAAGTATAATCTTACAACTGCCTAACTATAAAAACCTATCACTAGGAAGTGTTCTTTCAAAGTAGGCTCAAAAGCCTGATATTTTGAAATGGTGTGAATTTATCACTGAAAATGCATTGGGGGGGTTCTTTTTGGTAAACTTTTGTATTGAAATAGAACATACGTACATCAAAGATAACCGTATATACAGTAAAAAGCACAGCTCAAAAAATTTTTATGAATTCAACACACCCAGGTTCCCATGTAGATTAAGATCAAAACTATTACCAGCACCCCAGAAACCTCCTCCTGCCCTCTCTCAATGATCCTCAATCATTATTCCTCCAAAGGCAACCAATCCTGACTTCCATTATAACAGATTAATTTTGCTTGTTGTTCAACTTTATATAAATGGAATCATACATTATCTTATATACATACTTTTTTGAGTCTGGCATTTTTGCTCAACATTTTATCTGTGAGATTCATCCAATTTTTTTACTTGTGGCCATAGTCTGAACTTTCTCCAGTGCTGTAAACTAGTCTATTGTAAAATATATCACAATTTATTGATGGACATTTGGGTTATTTCCAGTTTGGAACTCTTGCAAAGAATGCTAATATAAACATTTTGTACATGTTTTTAGTGAACATATGTATGCATTTCTTTTAGGTGTATATCTAAGATTGGAATTTCTGTGACATGAGGTTTATGTGTGTTTAACTTTAGTAAATATTGCAAGTTGTTTTCTATAGTAGTGGTACCAATTTACACTCTCCCAGCAGTATGGAAGAGTTAGTTGTTCTACTTCTTGCTAACAATTGGTGTTATCTGTTCTTTGTTTCTTTCATTGTAGTCACTCTGATGGGTGGGTAGTGCTATGTCATTACGGATATAACATGCATAACTGTTAATTAATGATGTTGAATGGCTTTTCAAATGAAAAATTTGCATATGTAAGTGCCAATGCAAGTCTTTTGCCCAGTTTATTTGGATTGTGTTTTTATTTATTACTATTTCTTAATAGTAAACTTTGCTAGATATATGCAATTCAAACATCTCTTCCCCTCTATGGCTTGAATTTCAACTCTCTCCATGGTATCTTTTGATTAACAGAATTTCTTAATTTTTAATGAGATCAAATGTATCAAGTTTTTTCTTTATACTTAGTGCTTTGGGTCCTTTTTCAAAATCCTTCTTCAACCCACGGTTATGGAAATCTTACTGTATGATGATCTTTAAAAAACATATTGTTTTACTTTTCACATTTAAGCATATTACATTTAAGCATTCTATATTTAACTAAGTACATACATTAAATCAATCTGGAATTACTTATTGTGTATGGTATGAGGTAGGACTCAAGGTTTATATTTTTTCCATGGGGAAATCGAGTTCAATTTACTTTTTAAAATCCTTTCCTCTAAATGCATTAAAACTACATCTTTGTTGAAAGTCAAGTGACTGTATATGTGTAGATCTATTTCTGGACTCACTACTCTGCTCAATGGCCTATTTATCTATCTTTGTGCCAGTACAATAAGGCTTTAATTGTAGATTTTTTATGATAACTATTGACATTTGGTGACATAAGTTCTCAAATTTTGACCCTCTTCACATTGTCTTGACTATTCTAGTTCCTTTGCTTTTCCATAAAAATTTTATAATTAGGTTATCGATTTTCATTTAAAGAAGTACTAGTGGAATTTTTGGGGGGATTGCATTAAATCTATAATCAATTTAGAGAGAACAGACGTCTTTGCATTGCATTTTCTAATCCTTGGAAATTGTATATCCTTTTTTTTTTACTTAGTTCTTCTTTCATTTACCTCAATAATATCTTAGATTGATTTATTTCCAGGTATTTAATGTTTTTATGCCAATGTAAAGAGTATCATTTTTAAATGAATTTACCTGCATGCTTATTGCTTCTATATTTAAAAAAAAAATAGTTTTTGTATAGTAATCTTGTATTTAGTTACCTTGCTAATTCATTTATCAAACATTTTGCTTACAGATTATTTTGGATTTTTTATAAACACAATAACATCATTCTTGAATTCTTACTGTGGTTTATTAATGGTGATTGAATTTTTAATATTAAATCAACCATGCATTTCTAGAATAAACTCATCTTGGTCATGATGTGTTTGATGTGCTAATATTTTATTTAAGCTTTTTAAATCTATACTTATACAAGAAATTGTTTTTTAAATTTTTCCTTTTTGTAATATCCTTACTAGGTCTTAATTTCAAGGTTATTCTGGCCTCAAAAAATGCGTCGGAGATATTTCTTCTTTTTCCATTCTTTGTCTTTTTTCCTAGGGGATGGCCCTTTAGGGATCTCAAATGAAAGTCTGGGGTATTTATGAGGGACCCATCTTAGCAAGCCTGAATTCCAGTTTTTTCTCAGTACCATCAATTTGCCAAAATATCTACAGTTGGCTTTTGTAGCCTCTTCACAGCTGTATTCTACTGAGTTTCTATGTGTCTCATCCTGTGCACGTACAGCTTAGAAGTAACTAGACGACTCAAGGAGAAACTGCACACAGAATGTTGGGTTCAATTCTCTGCAGATTTCTCTTCTTAGTACAAAGGGCTTTCAAGTCCTAGTTGTCTTAGCTTTAAATTCCCATTTTTAACCTACTCCTAGTGAGGCTGCCAGAACTCAAAAGATGCTTTCTTTTCAGCCTATGCATCGTGTCCTGCAGGTTTGTTTACCTTGGATTTTACCCATCTGTTATAGTTGGTATCAAAAAGAATAGTCTGGTAAGAGGTAGTCCATCCAGCTAGGAGCAGAAACCCCTAAACAGAGCTCTAAAATAGGTGGCCTTCAGCATCACCTCTCACATCTGGGAACAAACTGCTCTTTTGCTGAGTCCTGGAGTTTGTGCCCCGGTCAGGGGCAGGATGAAAGACTGCCTCACTCTCCCAAGCCCTGTCACAGTTCAATGACTGGGACTCATCTTCTTCGTCCATTCATATTGCCTCCAGACAGCAGATTTTTATAGCAATATTTATAGGGCTATTGTGGGGTATAATTTTACCAAAACTGGATTTCTTAATTTTGCCCAGTTGATACTAAAATAGGAGATATCATAGGATTTTCAAGTTTGTTTTTTTGTTTTTCTGTTCAAACAGCTACTATTTTCTCCTATATAGAGGGAGGATAAAATATTAACTCATAAATCCAAAATATGAATCTACCACCAAGTAACAGTTTATATAAGCTATGATTGATTCATTACCTGTAACTTTAACAGTCACAGTATTTTAAGAAATGTTGATAGCATAGATTTCTTCCACATGGGCCCCAACCCGTGTCCTATTAACACTGACCACATACAGTCAGAAATTTACAGTAGAGTCAAGAGGACTCCTCTGGGAGTTATTTTCTCCTTTATTTTCTGATTTCTCTTATAAAAATCTTACTAAGCCATAGCTTACATTAAATTTTAAAAGGAATAAATACCTATTGACTGAAATACTATTGTGGCACTGTACCCAAGAGCTGCATGGAGACAAGGTTGCCTAATCTATAATAAAAGTATTTTTAATTTTAAAATTTAATTCTGAGCCTCTGATTTCCTAAATTCCACAACAGGAAAACATTAGCTTGGTGATAATGGTACTGAAAATCTTACTGGCATTCATTTCTGAACAGGCATGGAAAGGGATAAAAATGAAGGGTAGGAGAACTTAGGGGGTAATGTAATCATTTTCAAGAAGACACTTGGTCCCTGGTTCTAAACTATTTTCATCTTGTTTCTAAGCCTGCCTATCTCTTCAACGCCTCTCTCCAACTTTTTGTCATCCTAGGACTTACTGTCTGCTGACACTCTGAAACACTGAGGACTATGGACTTAAACTGCTTTGTCGCAGTGTTTCACTTGTGCTGATCCAGTCTTAAATGGCTCTGGTTATTTTTGACTTAGCCCTGACAAACTGAGTCCTTGCTTCAGCTCTACCAACAGTGAGTAATACAGTCTGGGACCACCCTCATATGCAGCTCTTTATTGAAGACAAGACTAAAATATCACCAGCCCTTAGAGTAGATGACAGTTGGGAATATGTCACACTTCTGCTTTGGAACACGGGATGAATTAATAGCTATCCAATGCTAATTCCCTTCCTACAAGTCTCTGATTTGATAATGCCATATCTTCCCTTTATGGTAAAAAAAAAAATTATATCTCACCTTTTGAAGGACTATGCCACAGCATGGGAAAACCCATATGTTTTCTCGAAAAATTCTGAGACATTGGACAATAGGCAAAACAATTCACAAAGAAGAGAAAGTAATTTTTCCAAGGTCTTAAACATCAATGAACAAATGTATACTAAAAGCTGTGGAGGACACAAAGACTTACAAAACACTATTCCTGTCCTTAAGGAACTCATGGACTAATTATGAAACAATTAAAATGGCATCTGTGGAACAACACTGATAACGCATTTCCAAGCATCCACAGAAGCTGGGGAATTCCTCTCAAGTGTTACTGCACTCACAGGTGACACAAAACTATACTAATTTGGATTTTTCTACTCAAATATATTGTAAGTTTCTTTCTTTTTTTTTTAAGATTTTTTTACTTATTTTATTTGGGAGACAGAGAGAGAAAGAGCACACAGAGGGAGAGGAGGAGGGAGAAGCAGACTTCCCACTGAGCAGGGAGCCTGACGTGGGGCTCGATCTCAGAACCCCAGGATCATGACCTGAGCCAACGGTAGACGCTTAACTGACTGAACCACCCAGGGGCCCCATACATTGTAAATTTCTTGAGGACACAAACTCTGCCTTCCTCATAAAGCCTAGAACAACACTCCATAAATATTCGTTGATTGAAAAGGTTTTTGATGCAGCCAAGGCAACTCCGTGCAAATTTCCTTTCAGAGCAAACTATTTCTAAGTGCATACACAACATGAGAAAAGGGGCTCTGTCCTGATTTCCCAGGATGCAGCAGGATATAATGTTATTTCTGTGGGAGTACTATGAACATCAGGAAGGATGAAACTGCCATTCATGCTACGTATTTCTTCCAAAAAGATTCTTCTGCAAATGATTCAGAAATTAACTGTGAATGATTCACAAAAAGTTCTTAAAGTTAACATGGGTTTAGTTGGTGCTGCCAAGCATTCTATTTGAGCATTTGCATTTTTCCTTTGGGGTTTACAATCAACCCTCCACAACCTTCCCAGCCTGACTTGTATAATGAGGACAGGTGTTCCTGCAACTGCAGCAAGGATTAACTCCCACAGCCAGAAGCTTATGTAGAAAATAAATAGGGGCGCCTGGGTGGCACAGAGGTTAAGCGTCTGCCTTCGGCTCAGGGCGTGATCCTGGTGTTGTGGGATCGAGCCCCACATCAGGCTCCTCTGCTATGAGCCTGCTTCTTCCTCTCCCACTCCCCCTGCTTGTGTTCCCTCTCTTGCTGGCTGTCTCTCTCTCTGTCAAATGAATAAAATCTTTAAAAAATAAATAAATAAATAAATAAATAAATAAATAAAGTTCAAATATGCAAAAGCAGGTAATAGTTACTCGTTAAATGGGACGTTCTTAATAGTGCATAAAGAAGAGTCCCCTTTACATTTTTTGATGCAGTTCTCTCTCGGGAAAATTCCTTCTTGTGTTACCATGACTACTTAGAGCTCTTAGAGCCTAGGTAAACAGCCTCCCTCCTTATGGAGTGTTTGAGGTGGCTGGCCTTTGCAACAATCAGTTCTTCTATCTAGGTTTCTCGCAACTATACATGACGGTGACTAAGATAATACTTAGCATCTAAAACCAGCTCAACGAATGTCAATTAGAATTAACTACTTCTCCCATTATCAATAATTAAAATCTATTAATAAAAAAGCAGGAAGATAAAGAGGTATTAGAAAAAAAACAGAAATCTATTATTAAGAAAGTAATAATAACAAAAATAATGAATACAGGAAAGGTTCAGGATTCTCAGAACCTTGGTTTTCCAGAATATATGTCAGATACATCTTAGTTGCTCTGTGGGACTAAAACTCTGATTAAAAGCCAAGGTGCCTGGGGCACCTGGGTGGTTTAACCCTTAAGCGTCTGCCTTCTGCTCAGGTCATGATCTCAGGGTCCTGGGATCGAGCCCCGCATCGGGCTCCCTGATCA
>NW_024423343.1:76667534-76762117 GCF_017311325.1 Ursus maritimus | reverse complement strand
AAGCCTGCTTCTCCCTCTCCCACTCCCCTTGCTTGTGTTCCCTCTCTCAGTGTCTCTCTCTGTCAAATAAATAAATAAAATCTTAAAAAAGAAAAAGCCAAGGTGCTCTATCAGTAGGAAAACCATTTTAATATAAAGAACTCATAGTAATTACCTGAAGTAACATCAAAGGCTACTCCTACATCTGTTGCAAGCATATTTAGATATGTACATGTATTTCATACATGCACATATTAGTAAGTCTATGTGAATAAGCATATACAGTTGGTGGTGGTGGTGGTGGTGGTGGTGGTGGTGTTTAATTTTACTCAATCTCAGAGAAGCTGAGATTTTGTGACTGGGAAAGACAATGACTACTTACAGGTTCTACTAGTAAAATAAGAAAGGAAAAATATCATTTAAAGAAATAATGCTAGAGAAAGTTTGAAAAATACAGCTCATTTTAAAACACTAATATTTCAAAATAAAACATATTGCCTTCTCTTTATTCCAATGGGAAAGGCCTTGGTTTGTTTTCTCTAGGGAAATTTCAATTACAGTAAGCAACTACTGGACTCAAATGCTCAAAATTGAGGTAATACAGGGCATACTAAGTGTAATAAGTCAGAGGTCTTCACACCTGTTTTACCCCCTTTAGTTCCTGCGTATACACTGCCAGTAAATATGTGTGGGCTTCACGCCATATTCTCTTATGAGACCAGGAATTACTCAGAGGAAACACTTAATTCACAAAACTATACCATTTCTACGTTGCAAGCTTCACAGGTATCAGCACCACTGGTTTTTCCCAAGCAGAAATCTCTTGAATGACAGGCTGCTATTTGATTACTACCAGTGACAAGAAGTTCACTACTTTGCAGAGTACACTATTGTACTGTTATTCTAACCCAGCAGAAGTCAGGATTTCATATCTCTAATCATTATTATTAACTCTTCCCTGTGAAAACATAGGTAATAAATCCTGTGACCAAATTAAGTCCTTCAAGTATTAAAAGAAAGCTTCATACCCCTATTGTGCCATTCACCACACTTTATCGTAATTGTTGGCATATGTCCACCACTAGATGTTAAGTTACGTGGGGTGGGCAGGACCGTATCACTTTTATTTATAGCAGCATCTCCCCACATGGTGCTCAGACCATAGTAAGTGCTCACAATATTTGGTAGGGAAATAAATGAATTATTTTGGCTTTTAGAGCTAAAAATTGAGGCAAGAAGGTAGGACTCAAGCTAATTTCCCCTTTTCGTTCTTTAAACCATCCTCCAGTCTCTTTTCCCAGACTAGTATCAAATTAAAACAAAGTTACAGATGTGCTGGTCAATGGGGCTGGCTGGAAAGCTCTGAATTAACTTGAGTACTCCAAAACATTAAGCCAGTAAGTCAGTCTGGGCTTTGGATTCCCAGTAAGAGTTACTGATTCACAGCAAGTGTGGAAATATATTAAAACCACCAGAAAATAATATTAAACCAAAAAAGGATGTCTAATGGGTGTTTATTCTTGTGGTCAAAACACCTCATGGTCCTGCTTTTTTCAAAAACTGGACTAAGTCTTTTGGGCTTCATGTGACCCCTTTGAAAGAGGCGGCCAAGATGGTGACCTGCAATGTTAGCTTTTGACAATTCTTCCACTGCATATGACCTCAGGAGAAAATGGGTCCTTCAAAGTGAACAATGACCCCATCTTAGTTTTCTGGAACTCAGGACATTATTTTGGATGAAAGTAACCTTTGTAAACAAAAACCAGAAGGTGTAAACTCTCACCTCAGGGTCTGGTAGCAAGTGAGCCTGAAAGACTTCTTCAGAATTGAGCTCAGTGATTGGCCAAAAAAACACCCAAAGGGTGGGAAGGTTATGTCTGGAACCATCTGGGCTTTAGGTCCATGAGCACAAAAGGAAAATAGTCATGAGGTCATTTACTTGAAAATGCAAAAACAAGGACTAAAATATGAATTGACATCAAAAAAGGAAAAGAAAAAATAGCTCTTTCGACTTTTACAAACCAGAGATATAAATTCTCGAAATCACAAATGCTTCCTCCTTTTTCCACGACTGATTTACTGTATTCGCTAATTAAATTAGAGTACCATCCCAAGTGTGCAACATTGGCGACGATGGAGAGGAAATGTGTATTCTCTGTATTTCTTCTGGGGAAGGCCCACAATGCTGTTTTAGTATCATTGTTCACAACTGCTTATGTTGCTGATATTTCACATTTCATATGTTGCTGATACTTCAAGTCATCGGATCATTAATAGAGAATGAAGCTGAATGTAGATTTGTCAATGTGTGTGAGAGAGAACTTAAACTTCAAAGTTTTACAGCCTCAGTTCCTATCTTCATTTACCTGCTAGGTGACTTGGGAGAAGTTCCTTCACTTAACTGCATCTCGGTTTCCCCTTCTGCGAAATGGGGAAATAATAGCACCTAAATCAAAATAGTTGGGTTGGGGGGCACCTGGGTGGCTCAGTGGGTTAAGCATTCGACTCTTGATTTAGGCTCAGGTCATGATCTCAGGGTTGTGAGATCCAGCCCCAGGTCAGGCTCCATGCTCAGTACAGAGTCCGCTTAAGACTCTCTCTCTGCCCCTCCCACCCCTGCGTGCTCTCTCTCTCTCTCACTAAAATAATAAATCTTAAAAGAAATTTTTGAAAAATAAAATGAAATATTTGGGTTGGAGTTTCAAAGAAGTGATGTGTGTGAAGTTCTTAGTAAGCATACAAAAATATTATTTCTGTAATAATAATGCTTGTTACGTAATTATTTTATTTAATACAATTATCATTCATCCTATTTGTATTTATAAATTTATATATACTTATAAATATATATCTGTAAATAAGTATATATTTATATATATATACTTTTAAATGATAACTAATATAATTTTTATTACTATCATCATTATTATTACACCAAGTATTATTGAATCTAAAACACCCAGATATTTTCTGTATATTTGACTCTCCTCAGAGCAGCATCTGGGAATGAAGCCAGATGCCTAGGGCTGAGGAAGGCAAGTCTTTTGTTACTAATAGAGAGACAGCCGGGCTGGAGCACAGAAGCCTCCAGAAAGCAGTTCCCTCAGGGGCAATCATCTCCCCTCTCTCACACCCCTGGCCACATGCACAGCATTCTTCTAATCTCCAAAGGCCAGCGCAGGGCCCAGCTCCTGGGGTTTATTTTGATAAATGTTTCAGGCCACAGAGTGCCAAGAAACTTGATTCTTTTGCTTTTCAAATACCAAACCTCTACCTGAAAAAGGAATGCTTAGATCAGAGCACAGAGATGAAAAGTTTTAAGTTAAACATGCAGTTCTCTCCTTAACCTATTGTCTGCTCTGTTCCTCAACTCTGGAAAGTTGGAAGAAAAATATTTTCAGATAAAGACTGTTGTAAATCACTAGTGAAAAGTTAAATATGATTTAGCAAATGTTCATTTTATCTTGAAAAGCAGGGTTATAATGGAACTGCCTTTACAGTTAAGGCCAACAATGCTCTTGAGGGAATTATATGTATTTTAATAAAATCATTCTGCAAAGTAACATAGCTCAAATTCTTAACTGTATTTCTAAATTTTTTATACCTAATGGTCAAAATAAGTTACACCTGGTTATTGTAAGAGGGAATATTGTATTGTTCTTTTTCACTGGAAATGAGAACTAATATTTCTCGAGTACCTGCTAAGTGGCATATGTTTTACTTACATTATACTATTTCATACAGCAAACCTGCATCATTTTTACAGACCAGCAAGCTGACACTCAGAAAGATTAAAAAATTTTCCCAAGCTCCTAACACTAACAAGTGGTGGAGGTAGGATTTGAACGTAAGTGTGTGTGACTTCAAAAGCCAAACTCTTTAATGGAAACTACAAAAATGCTTCATATTTGATTGTGGCATTTTAGAGATCTTTCATCTCATTCCATTCAACAGACCATATCCACTGCAACTTATCTATAATTTTCAACAATCTGTGCCTCAAGGAGAATATATTTTTGAAGTTTGAGAAAACCTCATCATGCAAATTTGGTCAGCTACTATCAGCATGTAATGATCAATTCTTGCTCATGTACTTGCTTCCTTGTTTATTGACTATGGTTCCCTGCTGTAATACAGGCTCCGTGGGAACGAGGCCTTGTCCATCTTGGTCATCTCTGCATTTCCACTGCCTATGACAATTCTTGCCACCAAGAAGCAGCTCAATAAATATTTTTGATTAAAAGAATGAATGAATGACACATTTCCCCCATGCCCAGGATTATGAGCCAATAGAAGTCAGGCCAATTTTCATTTTCCCTCTGGAAGTGAATGAGGATGGCAATAGTTCTAGTACATTTTGGCTTTTTCTTGTTGTGACACATATAGTAGAAAAGAAATCTTTCCTTCTGTTCCAAAAATACCAGTCATTATCTCATTAAGTCCACAGTTTTTCATGGCACCAAATCCATACTGTTGATGCCTGAAGAATTTCCTAACTCTGTAAGGCATACAAAAAGTTTTTCCTAAAAAGATGTTTTCCAAAATTCCTTGAGTTAATGGTGACAACTGAAGCAGTGATACTCGGGTACTGTGATACCGTGTAGTGCTTTAGACTTGACGTCAGGATTCTCTCATAGGTTTCTTCCTTATCAGTTAGTTCAGTGGGTTAGAATTTGACACAATGAGGTCAAGGTCATGGATTCAAAACCCTGGTGGAACAATTAGCTTAAGTATATTCCCTGGACATAAGGTTAATTCTGAGCCCCATCTCTTTCCCTTGACTTTGGTTCTACACTTCAGAAAGGCCAGGGTAAATAGTCACACAAAGCAGAACAGATGCTAAGTGACGGAACTGCAGGAGAGTCATCTCTCTATCAAATCTCCAGATCTCACGTTCATGCTCCTCAAAGAGCTGTGTTACTGACTCACGCTTCCTTAACAATTGGTTTTATACCTTTCTTAATTTAGAGCTATAAACAGTGAAATAAATAATCTATAAGCAAGCCTATAAATAACCAAGTGGCTTATATAAAATTATATATGAAAATAATATTTCCAATGCCCAGATGTAGCCCTTCAGAATAAAACTTCTACTGAAATACATTAGCCAAAAGTTTGCCTTAATGGGAAAATAGCTACTCAAGTTATTGTATGGGTGAATACACACTTAACATAAATTTTATACACAGACTCTCAAAAAATTGTTAGTGACTTTATAAGAATAACAAGGAGGCATCTCATTAACTGAGAACATTTAGGTCCTGGAGGAGATCAATTCCAGGAGACACACACCCAAGCAGTCTATTTTCAGTAAGGACTTACTCAATTTAAGTCAAGAGCTGAATAAGAAATTGGACTTGAGTCTTGTCTGCAGAAAGATGACTCCTTCTGCTAAAAACATGGGAGGTCTTTAAAACGACTCCAGGACACATTAGTTTGCTGAACCAAATACCAAGTGTTCATTTAAATATAATTTGTTTTTCTTATTTGAACCTCTAGAGAATGAGTGGTTCCACAATTCATCAAGTTAAGAAAAAGGGGGAAGTGAGTGGAATGTTTCCTCTGGAAACCAAACAATGTCGTCCTTAAATTTGGCCAAGCTGCCATCCACAAGCTGCAGGCTTCTCCCTTTGGGTTATCACCAGACTCCACAAATGAATACTTCGGTTGTTCTTTTTTACCATAATGAAATCTTGGCTAATACTTGGGGAAATACTGATAGAGACTACGTTCAGAGAAACTAAGATAATCTCTAATATATTACCTTTAACCTAAGTCGCTCTCTTAATTTTTCAGCTATTGCTCTTTTTTTAGAGGCAAAGCCTTGGTTCTTTCTTCTTCTTCCCTAAGTAGTCTTACACAGTGACAGACAGGGCCAGTACTGGGTAAAACTGAGAACCACTTAATGCTTGCATTTGGTCTTTCCACGTTTCCTCTTTTCAAATGTTGAGGCCCTCCCACAAGCTCACCCTCAACCCACTCTCTCCTCAACCAGTCCCTCACCCTCACATCCCCACCCTCATTACACTCTGGGTACAGAAATACATTCCTATTAGCTACTCACATTTGAATGTAATTTCTATTCAGCTTTTAACTTGTCAAAAGATTTCTAAATTTTAAGTTCTTTCTCCTTATTAACAGATATCTAGAGCAGATCAGAAAAAGAGGTTGGGTTTGGATTAGTTTTTGTTTTGATATGTTCTATTTTCTAGAAAAATCATGAAGTAATAAAAAGAGCAGAGGCAGGGAGTCTGGGTGGCCCAATCAGTTGAGCATCCGACTCTTGATTTCAGCTCAGGTGCTCATCTCAGGGATCAAGCCCCAGGTCAGGCTCCACGCTCAGGGGAGAATCTGCTTCTCTCCCTCTCTCTCTTTGCCCCTCACCCACTCACCCTTTCTCTCTAAAATAAACAAATAAATCTTGAAAAAAGAAAAGAAAAAAGCAGAGACTTAGTGGCTCCTCAGACCTAGTTTTGAACTCTCTAAGGCTTCATACTGCCTTTAAAGGAGGGAAGAGTAAGTCTACACAAAGGTGATGTTAATATTAATGAGGCCATTTGTAAAAATAATAAATGCACTACCTTGTACAACAGGCCTCTCTTATGTCTGGTTTCACTTTCCACGGTTTCAGTTACCAGTGGTCGACTGCATCTGAAGGCAAATAATCCACATATCGTCAGAAGGTCAATAGGATCCTAATGCTACGTCATAGAGTCCACATCCTTCACCTCACTTCTTCTCCCCATATAGGCATTTTATCATCTCATATCGCCAGCAGGATGAATACAGTCCAATAAAATGTTATGAGACAGAGAAACAGAGAGGCCACATTAGCATCACTTTTATTAGAGTATATTGTTGTAATTTTCCTATTTTATTATTGGTTACGGTTGTAAATTTTTTACTGTGCCAAAGTTAAAAACTCTACCACCGGTATGTATATATAGGAAGAAACATAGTATATATAGGGTTTGGTACTACCTGCAGTTCCAGAGACCATCCACTGGGGGTCTTGAAACATATCCTCTGCAGGTAAGTGCGGACTACTGTATCTAAGAGACACAATACATATATGACTTGTAGGAAGCATGATTACCTGTTAAAAGTAAAGTGAGTGTAGCTGAGTAATCAAATTGCCTAATATTGAGGGATTAGAACAACTGCTGTGGGAAGCCTGAATGGGAGATGAACAATAACAAAGAAAATAGTATCCAACAATGTTATGGTTCTGGCTGAGGTAGAGACTGTACATTGTTCAGGCAGTATCATGCACGGTGCAGATGCCCTGGTATAGGGTCAGAAGGAGCAGATTGTTGGCTGGGTGCAGAGTCTAGGTTATCCCTGTTCACAAGCCATTTGAAAGACATTCTTGTCAACAACAGAACAGGCTTAGCCCTCCACTGGAAAAGCAAAACCAGCTCTGGAGTCTGGTCTATGTCAAAGATACACTAAACATTAATTAAGGATGCTTCTCGCCTTTGGAAGCCCAGATTCCTGACTCAGCGCCTACTTTCTAAGCAGGAAACTGAGAAACCCAACTTGGTTATGACTGTGGAAGATTTACTTCCTAGCTCCAGCGTCCTGCTCAAACACTCTCTTGTCTCTCTTTTTCTTTTAGGTTAAACGAAAATGATTTGATGCAGGATGTGGGTCCAATGTCATGGGTGGCTATTTATCTTGGATCTCCTTGCACTTTCTATTACTATTTCTGACATATTATCGTTCTTTTTGGGAATTTAGATCTTGATAAGAAATATAGTCTCTCTGGTGGGTGACCAACATTTAAGCAAGCTATTCTGTAAAGAGTCTCATGATGACTCAGTTATATATTTTCTTTAAATGTGCTACTGCCTTCATTGGTGCACCCAAAATTCCACTGCTCCTTTCCCACTACACAGTTCAAGCAGGTACTGCATCCTCTCCCAAGACCCATCAACAGATCTTACTCACTACAATCTGTTGATGTAGTGAGATTGTAGTGAGTAAGATCTGTTGATGGTTCTTGGAGAGAGGATGCACCTTAGAAAAATGTCACAAGCTGACAAAGGTCTCAGAGATGTGCTAAGGGTCTCCAGGGGCATGGAGGCAAAGTGCTGTGTTGCATGTTGGACAGAAGAGCCCTGTCTTATTTGGGCCTATGAGTGAACAGGTTTCTCTGATATCAAGGGTCTGATTATTCAATGGGACTGAACATGGCCAATTGCAGGACACACTCAAAAGAGAAACCAGGGAAGTTGAACTGGTTGTTAAGAGAGAAACTGAAGTGATGGACTATGGGATCCTGACTAAGCAGAGAAGTATAGGAAGCCAAAGATGACTCATAGACTGAGAGAAAAATGAAAAGATGATAAACCTAGAGGTTTAGCAAAGCCAAAGAACGGGTTCCTTGGGACTAAAGAATAAAAGAGCCAGAGATGGATGTCGTAAGGGAAGGGGTTAGCCATCTAAAGATCAAATCTGGACTTGAACATTTTAAGGTGCTGGTGATCCACTTTAGGAGGTAGAAAGCTCCCCATCACCTGAAATAGTCCAGAAGACATGGTCATCTGGAATGGGCAAAAAAGAAGTCTCTCAGGGAAGTTGTATAGGGCAATCCTCTGTTAAGAGAGTTAACACTCCCTCTGAAAAAGGAAGTATTTACTATACATTTCGGATAACCACAATTTCAGAGAGGAGGAAACATGATATGGTATTCTTTAAATTCCCTTCTAACTCCATGATTCTTTTTTTGTTTTTTGAGAGAGAGAGAGAACATGAGCCGGGAATGGGGAGGCCCCAAAAGAGAGAGAGAGAGAGAATCTGAAGCAGGCTCCATGCCCAGCACAGAGCCTGACGCAGGGCTCGATCTCATGACCCTGAGATCATGACCTAAGCCAAAATCAAGAGTCAGACACTTAACTGACTGAGCCACCCAGGTGCCCCCCAACCTGTAGATTTTAGGTGAGGGGTGTAACTACAAGCTGAATGCTATCTTGACAATTAACTTCAGGCTGTTTCATGTAGAAAAATTTTCAGTACCTAGCCTGGCTTTGTTCCCCTTCTAGTTTCAAAGAAGTGCATAAGTTTATTATAAAGTCACATCAAAATTCCAGGTTTTCCATAAGCGGCTTTACAGCTATGACCATAAAAGCTTGTCTTAGTTTTAAGATGGTTGCTTTGAAAGTAGGTTTGATTGGTGGTTGATTATCCATGGCTGTGAAGTCAAGATCCATGTGGATAAAGAAAATTCATGTATAACTCAAAAATTTCATGCCAATGTAAACAATAAGGGAATAAAGCCACCAAATAAAATTCCCATCCCTGCCCTGGTTCACTCTTCGATGGATGTGTTAATGAGCAGTGAAATAGGCAGAAGGGTAACCAGTGGGAGAATGTCTGGGTAAATAAGGACCCTAGCAAATCTATAAGCTTGGATAATAGAATGGTACAATGAGAAACCCAGATTCAACATGATTGATTATCCACAGTTTGCTGTTGAGAAAATTATCTCCTCTATTAACACAACTTAGGTCCAAATGGCTTTCAACACACAACTCAGCTATGGTATTTTCTTTGGGCATCAAATCAGTCTCCTGGGGTTATAACAGCTTTGTCCCACGTATTACTCAACTATACACAGACTCTGTAGCGACACAAACAAAAAAGCACACTTGTCACATAAATAATAAAGCCAAACGTGCTAATGCTTTGCTGCCTCTGCAGTGATCCACCAGGGAACTTTTGCCAAACAGATTGGAATCAAGTCAATATTACATTTTTTAAATGAGAAGAACTTCTAGGCATAAAAGTGTGCCAGTTTTTCGTCTGACAAAGTTGACAGATAAATATATCCCTAAGTTTACTTCTTTTTATGGATTCCAGTGGTCTCTAAACTTTTTAAAATACCCCCATCAATAAGAAAAATTGGAGGATGCATCCCCAGTAAGTGTTGTTTATATAAATATTAATTTATGTATATAGTGGTATTAGCCTACTCTAAAAAGATGTTCTAGATGCAATAATTTTTTAAAGCATTTAAAATGATATAATAAACATAAAATACTTATAAATGTCTTGCAAATTTTCATACCTCCATACTGTCATTGACTAATATACTAACACACAGTATATACTTAGTCTGATATGCTATTAACTATAGTTGAGTTAAATCCATATTTTAAAATAGTTGCATTGATATTTGTGAATTTTTACTGTCTTCTTGTTAAATCCTCTTAATGTGGCTGACAAAGAGTTCCTACTAAGAGCAGAAGTGTCAACTCTGCCATGGTCTTACTATTGCCTTCAGCTTGCATTATTAGTTTTATTTTGCATTTGAATTTTCTGTGGAAGATATTTTATCTATCATTTAGTTCCACAACTGTGACTATTAATTTAGTAAATATATAAATGAAAATATAAAAATAAAAATACATAAGTAACATAAAAATATGACCCCAAAATCCACTTATGGAAACACTTGAATTATAAGGCATTACAATACACTGGTAGTAGACAATCACATGTAGCTACCAGGGCCAGCTCTTCATCATGTGAAACTCCTATCCTACCTACAAAATAGCTTCTACATCAGCTGACAAATGGGCATATGGTGGATGAAACATCACTAGTAATGTACATATTTAGTTGTATAAACAATAACAAAAAATAGATAAATTGAACTTTATCAAAGTTTTAAAACCTCTGTATCAATCAAAGTACACTATCAACAGAGTGAAAGGACAATTCACAGGAGTAAATATTTTCATATCAAACATCTGATAAGGAATTAATGTCCAGAATACATAAAATTCTTATCATCCCACAGAAAAAAATTAGCAGCCCAATTAAAAAGTGGGCAAAGGGCTCACATGGACATTTCTCCAAAGAAGATATACAAATGTCCAATGAGCACATGAAAAAGATTGTCAAAATCACTAATCATTAGGAAAATGCAAACCAAAAGTCAATGAGATAATACTTCACACCCATTAGGCTGGCTGTTGTAAAAAAAATAAACAAGTGTTGACAATGTAGAGATACTGTGGAGGTACTGGAAATTCATGCTCTGTTAGTGGTTATGTAAAATGGTGCAGTCACTGTGGAGACAGTTTGGTGGTTCCCTGAAGAAGTAAACATCAAATTACCATATGATTCAGTAATTCTAATTCTAGGTGTATACCCCAGTGAATTGAAAATAGGGACCAAAACACATACTTGAATGCCAATGTTTGTAGAAGCATTATTCACAATAGCTGAAAGGTGGAAACAACCCAAATATCCTTCAATGAATGAATAAATAAGCAAATGTGGTATACCCATACAATGAAGTATTATTCAGCACCAAAAAAGAATGAAATTATGATACATGGATGAACTGTGATATGAAAACACTAAGCTAAATGAAATAAGCTAGACACAAAGGATAAATATCATATGATTCCATCTGTATGAGATACCTAGAATAGAAAAATTCAGAGACAGAAAGTAGAATAGAGTTTACCATGAGCTGAGGGAAGGAGGGAATGGGACATTATTGTTTAACCGGTACCAAGTTTCTGTTTGAGATGTTAAAGAAGTTTTGGAAGTAGACAGTGGTGATGGTTGCATAATACTGTGAATATACTTATTGCCACTGAATTGTATTTAAAAATGGTTAAAATGTAAATGTTATATTTTGTATATTTTACCACACAAAAAAATCACCAGAAAATTAGTGAAGCTTAATTTTTTTAAGGTTAATGTAAATTAAATTTTTGTTGTATTCTTTTGGCATAATCATAGGTCACCTTATGCTCCCTTTATAGTTCCTTACTCCGGAGATCTCTGATTTTAAGTCAATCCGTACTTATCAGTGATCAGAATGGGATATGATCACTCCCCATTTTCTGTAAGGTTTATGTGTGCCTTGGAATTGTCATGTACATGATACCTCTTGGACCCCCACATATTGTTTTACAAGTGTGCTACACAGTGGTGTTTCCTGGCTGAGGAGGGTGAATGGGTCTGAAATCTAACTTGTGCTGTGCTGCCCAGGCCATGTGCTTTGGAGGAAGGTTACATCATTCTAGATGAAGGGGTGCAATTATTTAAATCATTTTGAAAAGTGTGCAAAATTGTCATAGTTTAAAACCCCACGGCTGAAAAAAATTATTTCAAGAATTTCATACTAATATTCAAGCACGTCTTTCTTGACATATCTAGAAAAGCTAAGTGTGCCAATTGATATGCCATCTTGTTAGCCAAGACAGTAAAAACCCATTGACTTTTCTGAGTGAAAAATGGTGACCAGAACTATTGAATGGAGTGGGGGGAGCCTTAGCCTCCAAGTTCCTGGTCAAACCCACACTCATTAATTAATTAAACTGTACTGCAAATCCATTTTGTACCAAGTGAGTGCAGAAACTAGGGGCTAAGAGATGAAGTGAGGTCTCCAAGGTCACACAGATGGTTAGTGCGAAAACTAGCATGAGAGTTTGAATCCCTAAGCAGCTGAGGCTCCTGCCACAGACAGTGAGTGTGATGCTCCCCGATGGGGGAAATGAGCACATAGAACCCAGCCTAGGCACGGCTGGTATTGTGGGCTCCACAGAGCTGCATGTTAGCACCTTAAATGTAGATTGAGATGTTTGTGATGTCTTCATATGAAGTAGAGGAAAGAAAAGAATAAAGAAAGAAACATATAGTGACGATTTGTCATCTACCATTCCATGCCAATTTGTGTGGGCTCTTCTATTCTGCTTTTCTCAGAACTTTCCATATTATCTGTATTCTCAATCTGCTGAAGGTGATACAAATACTGTCTTACATATATATACACAATGCATTGTATGTATTGTACATAGATATTTATGTATTTATTGTTCTCTCCATTTACATAATTGATCTTACTTTAAAAAAAAACTAATTTGGGGTGTCTGGGTGGCTCAGTCAGTTAAGGGTCTGTCTTCAGTTCAGGTCATGATCCCAGGGTCCTGGGATCAAGTCCTTCATCGGACTCCCTGCTCATCAAGGAGTCTGCTTTTCCCCCTGCTCCTCCCCGCTGTCATGGGCATGCGCTCTTTCTCTCTCGCTTTCTCTCAAATAAAGTCTTTTAAAAAAACCTAATTTTACTTAGTGAATATTCTAGAATTGCAAATGTTCCCCAAAATAAGTAACCAAAACCCATTTCCCTTAATAAGCTGTCTCTGGTCATTTCTGAAATACAACATGTAGATGAAGTAACTGAATCTGGGGAGAAAGAAACACAATTAAGCAAAAAAGATCTTTTTTTCCCATATGACTGGTAATTCTCATTCCCTCGCTCCCTCTCTCCGTCCTCTCCATGCCCCCATATGTTTATGTCACTTCTGATTTCAGATTCCCTGAATGAAATTCAATGGGCTATAAGCTAAATGACTGACAAACACTGGCCAAGTTAAACAAAGATGGGAACAATGAGAAGGACCCGATTTCTCTGAAGAGTTTCAAAGTGAAAAATCTTCACCACTGGATTGAATTATTTCGTGGCAGCTGAAACTAGCCTACCCTTAATGGGTCAAAAGACATACCTCCCTTTGCCGCTGTACACACGGATCCATTTTGCGAGCTCTCCCAAGGAATGGTGCAGAGCTGAGTAGGTCTTCCAGAGGTCATCTTTTCCTAAGGCCTCCAGGCAGTGTTCCTCTAAAGCATTCCAGATTTTTTATTCCCCAATTCTTTAAAATGCATTGAGCAATTGATAGCTAAATCTCTGATGTCTATAGGAAGAAACGTTAGAGTCAATGAGTCTTAATTTTACTCCTAGGCAAATCTAAAGGATACCCTTTAAAGTCAAATTCAGTTTTGCTTTCTTTATTCTCTCATTGTGATAACACTTTTAGGAAGCTGGTATTAAAGCGAGGTCAGATCACAGGCTAAAAGAAGAATTATGTCCATTTTGAACAGAGACTTTTAGACAACAAAATGATCATTTAGTGCCTATATTAGATTCCTTCCTGAATTTAGCCTTTAGGCCATCGGTTTATTAAAGGATTCTAAAAGCATTTGGCCTTTATGTGAATGGGAGTAAGCTCTACAGAGTTTCTAACTATAATGAAATCAGAAGGGTCATAAACCCTTGTGCTGTAGACATTAATTAATGGCCAGCCTACCCCAGAGTAAAGTGCTGGGATAGCAGGTGTGTTTGGGGGAGGTACAGGCCTGCCTGGGAAGCAGCTGGACTTGGCAGCTTTTGGAGTGAGAACAGAAAGATAGCAAATCTCTTGCACAGGGGTAGTTTGTCCATTCCTTTGACCCACACATGCCTTAACTGAACTCCTTTGTTTCTTACAGATTTTGCATCTGTAAGATGCAAACCATGCATTTCCCATCTTTTCAAGGAAACAAGTTTGCTTCTCACTCTCGCCCTTCCCCCACACCTGGACTGGACATTATTTGTCTTGAGGCAGAAGGTTCAACACACCACGTGATCGTATTTAATGGTCTCCGAAATTACTTCTGTGAAATATCCACCTACTTGCCACAGCTTGATTTACTGCATCGCCAGGAAATAACAAATGTAATTACTTTGGAATCAACATAATATGAGGCCAGATTGCCTTAACATTCCTTTTGCTTGAGAGGAACTTAATATGAATGAGAACCAGCTGTCTGTCTGTCATCATGTGCATTTGGTCAGCTTTCATAACTGATGACAGATATGGCTTTTTTGGAAAATACTTTAAAGTCACATAATTGTAATGGCCATTTTTCTTCTGACAGCTTTAAGATCTATAATGAATCATGTAAAACACATGCATCTTACCTGAAACCAAGAGATAACTTTGTGTCCTCCCAGTGGTTATCTCCCCCAGAATAGTTTCCCCCAGCCTAATGTTTTGGATTTCTTTAATAAAAGGGGTAGTATGTTCTTATTCAAGAAGAAAAAAACAAATGAAGCTTGTGGCATCATAACTAAAGAAATGCTCTAGTAACCTGTGTAACCTGGAGCTTTGGATGGCAAGAAGGGTCTTCAGTGTGTGTGTGTGTGTGTGTGTGTGTGTGTGAGAGAGAGAGAGAGAGAGAGAGAAATTTAATTTGATTAGCCTTATTACACATCTACTAATTATTAATGGATTTGTCAGACAATAAGATTTTTACAAGAACCTAACATTTTGGGGTTTCTACTTAGTGTTAGAGTATTTACATCTATTTTCTTATTTACCCTTCACAACAACCGAACCTCATGAGTTAGTTATTATGACCTGACCCTTTTCAAAGAGAACATTGAAATTTGGTGACACTAGTAAGTTTCTCAAGGTCACAGAATTTATCAATGATAAAGCTGAGAATAGGAGGTAGGCCTCTTTGATTCAAGTCAGTAATATACCATTAATGGAAGATTCAGCAAGATTGGCAAATACAAGCTCAACATACAAAAACTGGTCTATGTACCAGGAATAACTAATTAGACAGTGTAATACAGAAAAATGATCCCATTCATAAGTCTGAGAAATGAAAAAGTGTGATAAACGAATAGCTCAGTAAAAGTAGAACACAGCCACACCTGTGGATACTTGATATGACAGACATGAAATTACAATCGACTAAGGAAGGGCTAATAAATTAGTGGTGATTGGAAAATAGGATGCAATTCCTTACTTTATACTATATAAACATTAAAAATATTCCAGGAAGATTAAGAAATATTAAAGAAAAAGCAAAACCTTAAACATTTTAGAAGGAAATAAAGGAGGGGCACCTGGCTGGCTCAGCTGATGGAGCACGTGACTCTGATCTCTAGGCTGTGGGTTCGAGCCCCATGTTGGGCATTGAGATTACTCAAAATAAAATCTTAGGGGCACCTGGGTGGCTCAATGGGTTAAGCGTCTGCCTTCGGCTTGGGTCATGACCCCAGGCTCCTGAGATCGAGTCCCGCATCAGGCTGCTTGCTCAGCGGGAGCCTGCTTCTCCCTCTGCCTACCGCTCCCCCTGTTCATGCTCTCTCTCTTTCTTTCTCTCTCTCAAACAAATAAAATCTTTAAAAAAAATAAAATAAAATCTTAAAAGACAAAGAAAGAACAGAGACTAAATGATGTCAAAGTATGGAAGGAGTTCTTAAAACACAGAAAAGCACAAATGGCACAATGAAAAACTAACAAATTTACTATATTAAAACCGGCTTCTTTTTTTTTTTTTTTTTTTTACAATAAACACAACACAAATAGTGAAAAAACAAGCCACAGACTGGAGAAAATATTTGCAATACATATAACTAACAAAAGAATTAGTATCCAGAACATATAAAGAAGAAATAAAAATGAGTAACCCAACAGAAAAATGGGCAATTCATAAAACAGGAAACTCAATGGCCAATTAATACATGAAAAGATTTTTAATCTTACTGGTAATAAGGAAAACAAGATTAAAGCAATGAGGTATCAATTCACATTTATCAAATTGACTAATTTTTATTTTTTTAATATTTTATTTATTTATTTGAAAGAGAGAGAGAGAATGCAAGTGGGGGAGAGAGAAAGAATCTCAAGCAGACTCCATGCTCAATGGGGAGCCCAATGCAGGGCTTGATCTTATGATTCTGAGATCATGACCTGAACTGAAGTCAAAAGTAAGATACTCAACCACCTGAGCAACCCAAGCACCCCGAAAATGACTAATTTTTAAAGTCTGAAAATACCTATTGTTGACCAGATGTGATACAACAGGAATTCCCACTTATTGTTGATGGAACTGGAACAACCATTTTGGAACACAATTTAGGACTGCCTAATAAAGTTGAAAAGGCACATTGCCTAACACCTAGCATTTCAGTCTCTGTGTATGTATCTTAGAGAAACTCTCTAACATGCATACATCCAAGTGAGGCATTAAAAATGTTAATTTCAGCATTATTTCTAAGACAAAACAATAGGAACTCAAATATATTTAAATTTTAAGAGGATATACTTTGATATACTCATAAAATGTGACACAGTGCAGCAGCTAAAAAAAAAAAAACCAGACTAACTCTACCTACTTGTAGAAACATGGATAAATCTCAAAAACACAATGTTGACAAAAAAAGAAAGTTGCAAAGCCCTAGAACAGCATGATATATGTAAAGTCCAAAAATATATAAAATATGATATATTGTTTATAGACAAAATTTACAGTAATTTATGCTTTACTGAACAGTGAAACATTCTGTTTGTATTTATATAAAAAGTACAAAATCATGCATGTAAGAAAAGTAACAAAACAAAATAGTGGCTTTCTCTGAAAAGGGACAGACAAGAATGAAATCAGAGAGTTTTGTTAAGAAAGACCTTTAAATTTTTTTCTATAAAAAAATCTGAAATGAATATGGTGTTAGAGGGTGGTCAAAAGAAACAGAGAAAAGATGAAGAAGGCAGAAGGGAGAGAAGGGAGGAAGGAAAGTAAGAGTAGAAAACAGAGGGAGAGAGGAAGGCAGGAATGGAGGACGGAAGAAAGAAAATTCTCTAAAGAGTCTGAAACTCAAGACCAAATAACTGAGATTCCGTCTTTAAAGGTAGAGTCTACAAATTAAAAACCAGATAAAAGGAGAAATTTCCAGACTTTCTGAAACACTTACATAATAAACAAATGGGGCTAGGTTTGATACAATTTAATAAAATTCATGAATTATATTAATTAGAGGAAGGTCAATCTGAATAAAACAAATCCAGAAATTTTGAGTACACAATTACAAAACATTCTGTGCCTACAGCTATTCAAACTGACCGTAACAAACACTTTAACTTTATGTGTGTGGCAGATATATATCTTGAAATACAAAGCAGTTTGGTCCCTGTGTATCTTCTCTCCTCTCTTACTTGTACCCTAGGGCAATTTTCCTTCCTCCCATTCAGAAACAAAAATTCGAAGAAATCTATGAGCTAATAAATGCCTGATTTTTTTAATTTGCATGTGTATACTTTTTTTAATATACTGATCTGTAAAACATTTTATTTTTTTACCAAAATGAGATCATAATCTATATATCCCCTCGAAAGCTAATTTTTCCAGTTCATATTCATCATCTTTATTTCAGAAAGTGTTCCTCTCACCTCATACTAGAATTTAGATTCTCCTCATGGACGTTAATATACCTTTTAAGATTGCTTTGCACAAATCATAGCCAATCCAAACCCGTACATCGCACCTATTTTATTCTTTATGTGTCTTTTAATTTAGAACAGATCCTTTATTTTAATGATCCTGAACTGTTATCTTACAGGATACACCACATTCTAAATTTGTCCAATTTCTTCATGATGAATTTTAGCTTGTTCCTTACTTCATAAACTAAGAGCTACATCTAAAGGCTCTATGGATTCAAGTTAAGCATATTAGCTAGAATGCATAAGTGATGTTACCAACTTCATTTTGCAACACTTAAGAAAACACAGAACATCTGGTTGACCCACCATTAATGGTACTAAGCTTAACCATTGAATTCAAGCGGCGACAGTTTGATTTCTTTATTAAATAGTTAACATTTTTCCCTTTGCAACCTGAAACTAAATTGTGTAGTGTTGCTTTGGCATTGTACAAGTATTTCATTCACCATCATGTATTCACTTAATGGTTTTAACATCAACTGATAATCCTGAATTAACAATTTCATTATATCACTGGTCTATAAAGCAAGGAATAAAACAAGCAAAAGTCCCCGCTTGTGCGGAATTTACAATCTGGTAGGATAGAGAGACAATAAACATAAAAAATTAGAAAAATAATGTAAGAAGTGTATCATGTGGTGTAAAGTGCTATGAAAATAAAGCTGGAAAGGTATAAGGAAATGGGGATGTAAGAGAGTACTATGAGGTTGTTAAATAGGGTGGTCAGAGAAGGCATCACAAGGTATCTGTGACTTTTGTTCAGGGACAGTGGACATCATTCCAGGCAAGTGCAAAGGCCCTGGGGTGGGAGCCTGCTAGTATGTTTAAGGGACAGCTAGGAGACCGAGGTGGTTGGAGTAGAGATAGGAAGAGGAAAATAAGAGAGGTTGCCAATGAGTAGACAAGAGTGTGAAGATCATGGAATCCTTGTGGGCCAATGAAAGGGCTTTGGTTTTTACTCCAAGACAGGCTGGAAGCAGAGGAGCAACTTGACCTGTCTTACACATTACAGGAATTTCATGGGCTGCTGTGTTCAAAATATGGTTACTGGTCTCAGTACTAACATGTAAAGAGAAGTTATCACCCCTATCCTTACCACGAGAAAAAAGCGAAACAAACTGAAAATCACTAATTTTCCTGGACCTGTCAGAGAACTGAGTTACAAGGCAAAGGGCCACCCTGAAATTTGGAGACACAGGAGAATATAGAGATCACAGCCAAGATCTACTTACCTGGAGCAGAAGCTGCTAGAGCCATAATTTGGTAGGAACATCTGAATGGTAATTTTGACAAATTTATAGAAACAGAATATAGACTAGCATGACAGTGAATAGTTCCTGGTGACTTAGGGAGACCCTCAGACTTTCTCGACTGTTCCCTCCAGGATCCCACAGATTCTAACAGGGAAGAACCAAGAAAGATCCCCTCATGGCTCTGACAAGGGGAGCAGAAAGGTAACTGTTTTGAAATACACCCAGAGGGTTCTCCATAACAAAGACCTACTCTCCAATGAAAAAGACTTTACCAGAGCCTTCCCTCACCAGGGTAAGAAATTCATATCTACACACACACACACACAAAAAGGTATGGGAGAGGAAATTAGGAAGTTACTGCAACACCTGTGGGAGGCAAAGACGCAGAGTTATCTTCTTCCCATGAAGAGTCTAGAAAAGACTGGTCATGGAGGAAAGGGAGAAAGAAAGCCAAATAGTGAGTTTGTTAAAAGGAGGACAGTTTGTAGTCACAGACAAGGAAAGGAGAAGGTAAACCATCCCTCTTGGATTACAGAGTGAAAGGGTCCCTCTCCAAGCCAGCCACACTGTCCAGGAGAAAGGACAGCCCACCACTCCCACAGCCAATTCATTAGTCACCTGTGGGCAAACTGCTTTTCAGGAGGGATGGACACTTGTAAGCCTTCTGAACAGAGGGCAGAAGATTCAGTTACTGGAGTGTGGACAAGGCCATCGAGGGGGACATCCACTCTGTGACCAAGGTGGAATGGAAAGAGAACCTGTGGAGAATTTATCCTTGTGCCAACCCTTCACCACAGTTTTTGCAAGCATCCCTTTTCCAATGGGCTGTATGATTCTGGAAACAGGCACTATCAGCACTCCTCAGCATAGCCACATGGTCTCAAGGTCACAGGATCACCTGAAAATCACCCTTCTCTTACCTTCAAGTCCCCATCAGATCATGACAAATCTCTTGGCATATTTTTTTCCATGGCTACACCTCATGTGGTTGCGGGTCAATGTTCCAGACTGCAAATATGCTTATCACCCTCATCCAAACATTAATGGATTCTACCAGGCCCTGGGGTCTGCTGATCTTTTTTTTTTTTTTTTTTTAAGATTTTATTTATTTATTTGACAGAGAGAGAAAGAGCCAGCGAGAGAGGGAACACAAGCAGGGGCAGAGGGAGAGGGAGAAGCAGGCTTCCTGCTGAGCAGGGAGCCCGATGCAGGGCTTGATCCCAGGTCCGTGGGATCATGACCCGAGCAGAAGGCAGATACTTAATGACTGAGCCACCCAGGCGCCCCTGGGGTCTGTTGATCTTTACCCTGTAGTTCCTCAAGCATTTCCATGAAAGTACCTGAAACTATTGTAAAACTTATATTTTGACCTTCAGGTTTTTTGTTTTCCAGCAGATCCAGCATCAACGCTTGTTTTTTCTCAAATTATTCAACACTATTTGTCAGAGCACAACCTAAATGACAGAAGCCACATCACAGTATGTAGAACACTGTCTTTTATGAAAAGATCCTCCTGGACTAGGTATCTCTGGTTTCACTGCCATTTCTGTGGCAGCAGCTGGAGAGTCATGGGCTGCCCAGCTCAAGGTCGTCTCCAAAGCACGGCAGATGAGACTCAAGAAGACTCCCACGTTTAGTAACTCCTGTGCTAGCCTACTTCTATGTCATGGTGACTGTCTGCATTCTGAACTTCACAGATAACATTACTAAGATTTGGTAGTTCACTGTGAACGGATGGGCAGATGGATGGATGAATATCAGAAAGCAATGTTAAACACACAGTTGAACTCTCAAAATGCTTCCTTTTTCCACTTCTTATATTTTTAGTAGCAAAATTTTGGAAGTATATGGGGCAAAGAGAAACATATGGAAGATGACCTCATAAGTGATGGTCTCCCTGACCTAACATACTCAATTTAGAATGAGCTAAGTGTAAGCTGTTGAAGTGCCCTGCTGCTGAATTTATTCATCAGTAAATATCTAAATAAGTTATACTATCACTTTTCTAGCCTTAGCAATAGATATCTGGTCACACAGCTGATTCTAATGACCTCTAAATAAAAAAGAGGAATGAATTTCAATAGTTAAGCAATTAGGGAACAATTACTGAGATGCTTACCACATGTTGTTGTGTATAAAATATTGAAAATGATACAGGTAAAGGGATTATTTTTTATATTCAAAAATTCCTTATAGTTGATATCGTAGTCTACTGAACTTTATGTTTTGACTGTGACATTTTATTTTTAAAATAGATTAGGTAAATAATATGTAAAGCTAGAAATAAAAAGGGAATCAATAAACTCCAAGGTCCTATGGAATGGAATCAGAACTTTCTCAGCAAATGTGGTGCATTAACATCTATACATGTATAGGAAACAACTACCCAAACATTACAAAGTCAAAAGTTAATTCCACCCTGTTGTGTGTGGCCAAAAGCCATAATATTTTATTTTAACACAATAAAGACTATATCAAACATCCCTGGAGTCTGGACCAGAGTACATAAGAACTGAACTATTTTGACAAAATACAAGCTGGGTAGTCATATTCCTTTCTGGCAATTTTTCCACATCAGTCTCCCTGGTATAATGCAAAGTGCCTTTAGAATAATCCAAACATCTCAGCTCCTAGTTGCATGAAAGGACGTCCTAGTCACATGACCTAGAACAAAAAATCTCCTAAACAATGCAACCCACAGCTTTCTCAACTGAAAAATTAAATCAGCGTGCCTATTTTGCATGGTTGTTGTGAAAGTTATAAATATGGGTAAAATATCTGATTTTGAATACCTACTGCTATTCTTAGACTATGATCTTTCATTAGGTAAATCTGACAAACCATACTTAGGTGTGTTTGGCTACATGTAACTCTGTGTCCTCCCTCCCCCCCAAAATGAAAATTTCGGTAGTAATTTGCAGATTGCATTTACACATAGAAAGCCAGTACTTCAGATTTATTTAATTGCAATCCAAAAGAAGTGTGCTATTCACAATGTGGCAGAAACAGAGATGTGCCACTCCAATCCCCCTTCCAAAAAGGGCTCGCTGCTCAGCTGTGAGGAGTGTGGTTTGTGCAGGGCCCCCAGCTGTTACTTCTTCAGGGTCTGCTTCAGCTTTCCAGCCGAGGTCACACCATTTGTGGGGTGGCCCTGGGCCAATGAGTGAGCCAGACAGTGGTAGCCAAGAACATGTTCCTCTCACAGCAGCCTCCAGTCAATGACTGAACAAAGCATAAATACAAGGGCCCGGCCACCCAACGCGGCATCCCTCCAATGGGCAAGCTGTGCTCCTGAGCTCCCGCTGGGCAGGCAGAGGCTCGGCCAGGTGGGCACGGCAGACTGACAGCACCCCCTGCCCGGTCCTGCTCCCTCTCATTCCCATTCACAGGCTTACTTCCCAGTAAATATCTTGCACTTCTAACTGCTTGGCATCTTCTTCCAGAGAAACCAAACTGTGATACGTAGCAAATGTGTAAGAGACCTATGTTACTAAATACTGGTAGCAATCACCACCTCAACAAATCCTGATAGAAGAATCAGTGGCATGCAGAAGTTCTTTATTACTTTGTCTAAAACAAAACATCCCAGGCAGGTGTCTCCTCTGTGCTTTTTTGTCCGCCCAGCTTTACAGAGATATAACTGACATGTAACATGTGGAAGTTTAAGGTGTACACCCTATTGATTTGACATACTTCCATATGGCAAAATGACTACCACCATGTCTTGCTAACGTCTCCATCCCATGACATAATTACCACTTCTTTTTTGTGGTGAGAACATTCAGGATCTCTTAGCAACTTTGAAGGATATAACAGTATTGCTGACTGTAATCACTATGCTGTGCACTCCATCTTCAGAACTTAGTCATGGTATAGCTGGAAGTTTGTACGCTTTGCCCGTCATCTCCCCATCCCCCCCCCCCCCCCCCCCCCCCCCCCCCCCCCGCCCTGGCCCCTGGCAACCATGACTCTATTATAAATTAACAGTCCATACCTTTAGTCTGACCTCTGAGTATTAAGCCAATGTTAGCATTTGTGTGTATTTTTGCCTGTTTGGTCCAATATGAATTTGCTTGCTGCAACCTAGGCTGTCTTCTCCATGTATTCACTGTGAAGATGGAGAAAAAAGCACCTACAGTGTGATTTCAAGACATGTAAGCCGTACTTTCGCTATCGATCAATATTCTCAACCTCTTTAGACATCCCTCTGAGGTCTTACTTTCCAAGCTATTCATCATTTGTATTGCTTTTCTCTGGATGTTATCCAAACTCTCCACCCTGCAGCTGTCTTCCAATGAAGAGTTGCGAACTCACAGCAGGTCTCTAGTAAGAAGCTGGCTATAGTAGCGTAAGATAGAGAAGGTCAATAGCCAGAACGCCAGTGACAAGGATTAACTATGAAAAATTGGCCACACGAACTTTCTGGCTATGCTTACCTTCATTATTCAGTAATCACACAATCGAAATATTTTATTTGTTTATATCCCACTTCAATCTAGAGAGCATTTTGGATGGTCTTACTTAAAAGTGCACCAAGGATCAGCAATATACAAGGCATGGCCCCAGCAGAAACACAAAACTTCATGTTTATAATCAGTTACATAATAAACTTTCTTTTAAGATTTTATTTATTTGAGAGAGAGAGAGAGAATGAGCAAGGGCAGGAAAGGGCAAAGGGAGAGCGAGAAGCAGCTCCCCACTGAGCTGGAAGCCCTATGTGGGACTCGATCCCAGGATCCTGGGATCATGACCTGAGCATAAGGCAGATGCTTAACCGACTGAGCCACCCAGGCGCCCACCATAATAAACATTTTTAAAACTTCCTCTTAAAATAACAAGAATGGTGCTTATACCTACACACATACATAAAAGTGATGGTGAAGGGCACAACACAATGAAGAAGGACCACATTCTGTTATCTTCCTCTTAATCTTTTAAAATAAGAGCCACCAACTCTGCTTGCAGTCTGTGTTTTCTGTAAGCTGGCTTTCTTGGCCTGCAGAATCTGGCGTGACCTGCTTTCCCAGCATATTCTCCAATAATCCCTTTATCCACCCTAAATTCCAGTTAGAATGAACTATATGCCATTTCTCTCCAAACACTGCTGCATTTCCTGGGCCTCTGCCTTATGTTCATTTCCTATGTTCTCAAGTGTATTCCCTCCCCATTTAAAATAGGTTAAGCCATCCAAAGCCCAATTTGAAAATCTCCTTTGCCTGGAAGCCCTTTCTAACGCCCATGGCTGCCCCTTCTCCCTTCTCTGAATTCCCAGAGCACTCTGTTGCACGATCCCATTCTACACTATACTATCGGACATGTGTATGTGTCTTACATCAAGTTTCTGTAGCCAGGAAAAGCGTCTTGTTTCTCTTTGTGCTTCTGACAGCTTTGTGCCAAATATACATCAAGTAAGTCATTGAGTTGGCCACAAATATACGCCAGGCACTGAAGTAGGTATTGGAACACTAATCTAATAAAATTGACTTAGAATCTATCCTCAAGGAACTTCATTTAGGCAGAAGGAACTACTGAAAATGCAATGACCATAGTTCCACAGTAGGCAGAGGGCTCCTGGGCTGGTGTAGGAACCATGGGTTGGGCTCCTAACCTAGACTTGAGGATCAGGGAATGCTGATGAAGACTAATATGCAAGCATTTAGCCAAGAGAAGAGGCTGGTGGTGGTGACTGCCACAGGTAGAGAAAGAGGTCATGAAAACACAAGGGAACAGATAGTTTCAAAGCATCATGAGAGAGGCATGAGGATAGGTGGGGTAGCATCTAAACTCAGAGGTAAGGCTGACATGTAAGCAATGGTTAGCCCCTGCAAGATAACCATAATCTCCATTTTCAAACAGTCCCTCTGGCTTTAGTGCATAGACTAGGTTGCAAGAGAGCAGGACAGGGAACAGGAAGGCCAATTAGTAGCTGTTTGCAGTAATCCAGGCAAGCCGCAATAGGTGATATGATAGGAGGCGTATACCCATATATTTAAATAAGCATCATTTGCCAAATTCCAATTCAAATGTATACATACCAGCTCTCAGCCTCTCCCTGAAGAAATTTTAAGTGAAACTGACAGAAAATATGAAACTCCCCGTATGATCAAGGGGCCTCTGACCATTCTGTGCCAGACTGTCTTGTCCAACATCTGGATTTTTAATACACCTGGTAACACTTAAGCATTTTAACCATATTTATCATGGAGAAATTCACTGAGTTTCCAAGCTCTGCTGTACTTCATGGTTCATATGCTCAATCAACCAATATTGCAAGCATTTTTATTTTTGCAAAAGAAACAATTACAATACTTAGTTGAAAGGCAGTGAGGACAGACAGAGAATATAAGCAAGAAAACCCACTACTGAGGAATGATACCACATTCTCCTCATTACGTTTCTTTGACCATGGGCAAAATCAGCAGGCATGTTTGCTCTGCCTTCGTTTAAGGCTGATTTGAAGATCAGAACAATCTAGAGCTCACTACATTGGGAGTGTATCTTTTTGGTCAGGATATAGCATGGAACTCCCTATGTAATATAAATCTGTTTCTGAATGGCCGAAAAAGGGAGATGAAGAAATACACCATGTGATATTTCCCTCATGGTTATAATATATATTTCCTCTACCATCACTACCAGGACATGGAGAGGTAAGGGTTCTCTTCGCTGTAGATAATGCAGTGTTATAGTAAGGAACTGGGAATTACCTTAATGGCTGCCATGACAACCAACTAATACCAAAAAGAAGAACCATTAAAAAAAAAATTTGAAACAAGTAATCCTTTTCAGTAAATGCCCTCTGTTATCTGACTGATTCAAAATTAAATGATTTAACTCATTCAGTTTGTCTTGAACTATGCACCAAGAAATTATATAACTCATGTCAATGTCCTATGGATTCCTAATGTAGCTATTACCATTTGGTTCTGTTCAGTCTTAATAGATGAGCTTTTGGTTGTACTTCTTATAAAAACATCTAGGCCACATGTATTGTGGCACTGTTCTATGACAAATATTTAGACATGATTTGCCTTCCTATTTGTCTATGAGCTGAAGTGGTTCAACATCTACATTCTGTGGATTATCTTGACCACGTGAGTTATCTTGACCAGGGCCTCCAGTTAGGTATGTCTCCCTGTCAGGCTCCTAACTTTCACAAAGACGTAACAGTTGTCCTTCTTTTCACAGATTTTGTTCAGCTTACTGACAGAGGAAAAAGCTATACATAGTTACAGACAAGATTAAATTGTAAACCCCAGCTACATGTCAGGGAAAATAACCTTGAATTCTTTGTTCTTCAGGAGAAGATTGAAGGCTATGCAATTCATCTATTCCTTCAGCTATTCAAAAATCTTTACTGGATTAAACCTGATAAATGAATTATGTAATTGGATGGTGTCATATTGGTTTCCTAGTTAAATTGCTTTTTTCTGAATGGGCTTTAGCAATCTCTCATCAGCATATGCTGAGGGACAAAAGGAGCAATATGAGAGAGCCCTATAAAACTCAGGACCACATTTACCTTAAGGATGCCATCAAATACATTGTTTCTTACATTACCCAGTGACCTCTTTAAGAGGACCCATAGGATATATTTCTAATAGGTCTTAGTCCGGAAAGAACTGTGTTTCCCCCAAGCAATTAAATTTGTTTTCCTTTTATTAGCATAGTGAATCAGGGACCTGGTAATGTTCCTGCCTGTATTGGCTGCTAGAAAGTTTACAGCCAAACTGGTGGTTCACAGATTGACACTAAATTACACTATGCATGTTTTATTACAAAAGGAAAACATAATTATTGAAGAAAAATTGAAAATTCTGATTCAAAAAAAAGAACATTAAAATTATTTGTACTGTACTACTCCAAGATGGTCACTATTGATGGTTTGTTACATTTCTTTAAGTTTTACTTCTATGCAAACATCCTTTATTCTTTTTTAACAAAAATGGAATCATTCTACATACAACTTTGTAACTTGCTCTTTTCACTTAATATATTGTGAGGAAAACTTCCATATTATTAAATGTTCTTCTACATTTTCAATGACCATTGAGGATAAACATTTCATAGATGTACCAGCACCTATTCAACCACTCCTCTGTAGTTGAATATTTATGTTCTTTCCATGTTAATGTTATAAATATGTTCTGATAGAATTCTTCGTAACAGTATCTTTTCTTATTTTTAAGTAAGTACTTATTTTTAAATAAAAGATACTTTATCTTTTATTATTTTCTTAAGGATAAATTCAAAAAGTAAATATGATTGGATCAAAATTATGCAATATTATCAGGTTATTGCTATGAATTAAGAACTTGCTCTTCAGAAAGACTGCCAGTTTTTGGTCCTACCAGCAGTATTATTAAATGAACTTATGTCAGCTATAGAACTTGTCTGTATTGTTTGACAATTCAAGACATATGTGCACACACCACACAAACCACACACACCCCACATTTGCAGAAATACAGATTACCTGTGTCTGTTGCTGGTCTTATTTTAACAGATACCATGAGGTAGCTATCAGCTTACCATGATTTTTCTGAGACTGGCCCCACAGGGATGGATCCCACAAGGATGCACCCCAGTTTCTATGTCTCTGTTCAATTGTCTTGGCTAAATCTGTTCAGGTTAAGAGTGGACATTTGATCCAAGCTAAGCAACTTTACTCTTTCTCTTGGAAATTTCACGAAGAAAAGAAGAGACACAGAAACTGTAAATTGGTGGAACTGACCCATTAATTGAAGGACCCCCATAAAACTAACATTTATGAGATGCTTACAATGAAACAGGCAATGTTCTAAGAGCTTTATCTATATTAATTCACTCAATCTTTATAACAATGTTGTGAGGTAGGTAATATAAAATGTCTTGATTTTAGAGATAGGAAACTGAAGCAAAAAAACAGGTAAGTGATTTGCCTATTTGCCCAAAGTCAGGTACCTTATGTGTGCAGAGTTGTGATTCTGAGCCAGAGTAGTTTGGTTGCAAAGGCCAAGTTCTTACTTATGCACTGGAGTGGTCACCATTCCTCAGAAAGTCGTGGAAACCTTGTGGCACCATACCCAAATGACCATGTTGCTGCCACACACTGGCGTAGGCAGTACACATAGATCTTGCTCATGCAAGGATAGTCGTGCCCCCAAAGATTAGCAAACTGGCTTTGGGGTGGCTGCTCAACAGATTCAGAGGATGGCCACCTAAGGAACATCATCTGGAACAGGAGGTTCAACCTGCTCCACCACACAAATCATGTTCTCACTCTACTCATGCCTAAATAGAGGTTGAATGTGGTTGCTTTTACCTGAAATCTTACAATATTTACCCTCATGGATCCAGGAAGGGCCGTGATTTAGACCTTGAGGTTGGGCTTTTATTATTATATTATTACAATTATTATATCAAGAGATCCATTCAGGCTTCACCTGGAAAGCAAGAGCTTGGAAGTGAGCCAGAGAGACATCACCATGTCAAAGGGCAAGAAACAGATCATCCTTCAAAATTATAAGCAGTAATATTATCAGGTTTAAAACACACTTACTGAATTGATGGGGAGTTAAGTATCAGATTATTGTTTTAACTCGCATAACTTGTAGTATAATTATTTTAATGATTGAGGTCTTTTGAGGTGAATGCATTTTCAGTGGCCCACTTGACATTCCTGGATGGAAACTATACAGGCATAGAGTGGATTGTGATGATTTCCCTAATAATGACTTTCTGAAATAGGTCCACACCGGCCTGCTTAAAAACAGCATCACACTAAGAGTCAGAAAGCCAGTACTTCTCTAATCGCAACACCGTTTTCCAATTTTAGATTCTCTGCTTCCCCTCAAATTTCTCCCAAAGAGTCTGGGAGTCCCAGGCTGTGGTTCCTCTCCCCACAACCACCCACCAGCAGCACCAGCCACATTCTCCACTCCTCCAGTTCACTGTGCCCACTACCTTGGTATCAACCATCCTGCCGATGTCCGCTGACGGCACCACTGCTGCTATGGACACCAACGAAAGGTGCCTGTGCCACAGCTAATCCTCCCTAAATCTGTGCAGAAGCCACCAGTGTCTGCTCCCCCAACGCGAAGGCTCCTGAGGAGAATGTCATTTCCTGTTCCTGCAGGAGCTGCCGGCACTGGAGCCACTGCCCGAGCACAGCCACTGGCCCTCAGAGAGCACAGGTTCACTGGCCTCTCGGACTAGCAACTTCCTCCTTTGCAGCCACCTCAGCCTCAGAATAATGTACCAGGTAGCATCCAAAGTTACCCTCCTTGTCTCTCTGGGCCCATCATCATTGAGCCAGTTTTGTTCACTCCATTTGTCTTTCTTCAAGGTGTGTTCCTTCCCTGGAGATTCAGGGTCTCTCATGCAAAGAGATGCCCCCCTCCGTTAGACATTCCAGACATGTCTGAATACATGGGTAAACACTGATTAGGCTCAGACTGGGATTCCTTCTATGGTATCTATTACCATTATTGCTATTATCCCATCATCATCATCATCATTAACATAATGATGATGATGAACTGGGGTCTATTAGTGACACTCACCATACATCAGACCTCATCGGGGAAAATCAGATGCACTCACTTCCTCCATCGCATTTTTCCAATATAAAAACATTTCTAAAAGACCTCCAATATTTAATGAGCCTATCATCATATTTTTCTTCTTTAAAATAAACATAACTAATGTTACATGCTACAGAAAGATATGGGTAAGAAGCCTAGTACTGGCTTTTTCTTTTTGCATATGCATATAGTTGATGTTGCATATTGGAGCAGTAAGAAGAAAAGAAACTTCAAATGGTCTCTGTATTAGGTTAGGAGTTAATTTAGCTTAGGAGTTAAAAGGTCTGTGTTCTAATCACACCTCACCCTTTAACTCACTGTGGAAAACCTCAGAACCACTCCAGATTTCAGGTTCCTTATTAATAAAATGATGGAAATGGAGGTTGTTTCAAGAAACATTTTGTAGATATTCAACTCCAAGAACAAAGGAAGTTCTTAACAAATAATTATTTTCATTCTGATATTTCATTTCTCAGTGCTAATAAATTTGAGATTTGTCCAAGGCATTTTATTCTTTTTCTTTAAAAAAAATAATATATATATAAAGAAGAATGTTTAGGCACTGTGCTTGGAGCTATGGAGAATAAAAAGATGAATAATATAGATGCCCTTAAAGAACTCGTATTTGAAAATGTACTGGAGAATAAAATTTAAACATCTGTAACAATGTATGTGTGTGTCTATCCACACAACAAATTACCCCAAAACTTAGTAGCTTAAAAAAAAAAAACATTTACTATCTCACAGTTTCTGGGGGTTAAGAATTTGGGAGTGACTTAGCTAGGTAGTTCTGACCCAGGGTCTCTCATGAGTTTGAAGTCAGGATATCAGCTGGAGCCACAATCATCTGAAGGCTTGGTTAGGGTGGCAAGATCTGCTCCCGCAATGGCTCACTCACATGGCTGACAGCAAGAGGTCTCGACGCCTTGCCAGACGGGCCTCTCCATTGAGCTGAGCGCCCTCCCAACATGGAAACTACTCTCTCCAAAGCAGGTGATGTGAGAGACAGGAAAGGTGGAAGCTGGAATGTGCTTTATGGCCACCCGTCCGAAGTCACAACCATCATTTCCTGAATATCCTGTCAGCTCTATTTAATGAGGGAAGGGACTACATAACGGCATGGATAGCAGCAGGCAGGAATCATTGGGAACCACCACCCTGTAAGTTGGCTACCACAATATATAATGGAGTCTCTCCAGGTTTTACCTACCTGCAGGTCAAAGTCACACAGATATATTTAACTTCACCAGCTCTTGCCCCGATCACTAACATTCCACTTCTTAAAAGTCTCCTTTCTTTCCCAGCATTTCTGAGAGTTCCTGGAGAAGCAGCCACACTGCCACATGGCACATCCTCCTGCCTAGAATAGTGGCTGCATTGCTCCACCAGGCATTGCCCCTGAGGAAACGGTGCCAAACCATGCAGCATCTGTTTCAAATGTGAGGAATCTTCTCTCTACTCAAAATCCCCCTTCTCCTCTGGTAACTAGGTTTTGTTGTTGTTGTTGTTGGGCATGACATTGTGATCTATAATAAGAAATATATGTATTTGGTCTTCATTCCAGTTTCTGGCCCAGAACTCCTAAAACCATTGGAATTTCCTAAGTTATGAGAGCTATAAAGGTGTCCTTCCTTATGTTATGAGCTGATTTGTGAACCCCATCTAAGACTGGGGGCTAGTTGCTGGAGAACCCAACCATGAGAGGGTTAGAACTTTCACTCCCAACCCCGATCTCTGGGGAGGGAGAAGGGCTAGAGACTGAGTTCAATCACCAATGGCCAATGATTGCATCAATCATGCCTACATAATGAAGCATCCATAAAAACCCAAATGAAGAAGTTTTGGAGTGCTTCCAGGTTGATGAATACATGGAAGTGCTGGGAGAATGGTACACTTAGGGAGGATGTAGGAGCTCAGTGCCCTTCCCCATACCTTGCCTTACGCATCTCTCTTATCTGGCTCTTCCTGAGTTATATCTTTTTATTATGAACCAGTAATCTAGTAAGTAGAACATTTCTCTGAGTGTTGTGAGCTACTCTAGTAAATCAATTGAACGTAAAGAGGGAGATGTTGGAAGCTCCAATCTATAGTCGGTTAGTCAGAAGGACAGGTAATAATAGCCTTTCGGCCTCTGAAAGGGTGGGTGGCAAACTCAGAGGGCTGAGCCCTTACCTTGTGGAGTTTGTTGCTATCTCTGGGCAGACAGCATTAGAAATGAGTTGAATTATAGGACACTCAGCTGGTGTCAAAGAACTGTTTTTGGTGGTAGAAAATACCCACTGCCAACACTGGAATTGGGTGCAAAACCATTTACTGGGTCAAAGTCATAACTCTTTAGTCCTTCCTCCCTCAGCATACATTCTCTTCCAGAAGGCTCCTGAACTCACATGCAAACAGCCTTGTTTCATCAGCTCACCAGACTGCCCCAGATATGTCTGTGTTACCCTTAGACTAGGCATTTCTACCCTACTCTGCTCTATATGCTCTGATATATTTACAAGAATAAAATAAAAAGTTAAAAATGCCATAAGATAGATGAGTATTTTTATATATTTGCTGAGTCTCAGGCCTAGATGGTATCTTTCCACTAACTAAATTTCTATAACAGCTACTCTTGCAATTAGGTCAAATGGAGTCCGAAGTCTAGGCCATCAGTCACTGGGTGCTAACCTGTAGTGATAAACCCTGTAGCAAAACACAGGTGGATGAACAAACAGGTCAACAGCCACTTTAGTTAAAGGACTATAGAAATGCTGCCTAAATTTAACATAGAAGCTTGCTCTGTACACTCGAATCAAAGGGAAAGCCGAAAGCAAACTTTAAGGATTACTGTAGTAAGTTCACCTTTATTTTTATTTCCTTCCCCCACCTTTGGGGGGGAAAAAAAAAAAACCTGTATTTTTACTCATCGACTTTGGTATTCCTCAATAAAGCCTGCATTTGAGCATAAAGCTGGAGTCAACTGCATGAAATTTTATACTGCCACTGGAGCCCTTAACAGGAAGAGTCTGATGTTGGTCCCTCTGTCCCTGATCGAGAGTCATGGCCTTAAGTGAAAGTCTCCGTCACTGTGGAAGCCAGAAAACATCCACAAATACAAGTAAAATGACTCAAGATGCTCATTTATAAAAGCAGGAATACACTGTATACTAGACATCCAAGGCAGACAATCGTAAATGAGGCAGGTTCTCATCTGATTGTTAAAGATTTGCAATAGTAAAAACTCTTGTTGATGGAACTAGTTAAAAATGTGAATTTATGAATCCAGAATCAGAAATTGTCACATTCAGCATTATCATGGCAGAAGTCTAGCTTTGCTAGGCAAGGCTTTTTTCATAATGATAATAAAGGTTAACTATGCTACTAAGAATTCCAGTCAGAAATGTTTCAATACATTAAACATTCTGAAGGATCACATCAACCATTAACTCCCTGCAAATGAACATGCGGTGTATTCATTTCCCATTGCTGCAGTAACAAATTACCATATATTTAAAATAGCTGTAAACAACACCCATTTTATTATCTCACAGTTCTGTATATCAAAAGCCCAATTACTATGTAACTCATCTGGTTCCCCAGCTTAGAATACCACGAGGCTGTAATCAAGGTGTTGGCATGGCTGTGCTCTTTTCTGTAGACTCCAGGGATGAGTCCACTTCCAATCTCATTCAAGTTATTGGCTGGGTTCAGTCCCTTACACTTGTAAGATTGAGGCTCCTGTTTCTTTGCTGGCTGATAGCTGGGGACTAGCCTTAGATCCTAGAGATCTCTTTCTGGTCCTCCTTGTACATGACCTTTCCCATTCTGAAGCCACCTGACTTCTTCCTTCAGCCAGAAGAAAGCTCTGCTTTTAAGGGCTCATAGGATTAAATTGGGCCCTCATGGATAATCCAAGGTACTCTCCATATCTTAAATGAGTAGGGACTTCAACTACATCTGCAGTCTCTTTTGCCATGTAGGGTAACATAATCACTGGTGTGACACCAAAGAGTGAAGGTCTTGGGGCCAAAACTCTGTCTACCACATGGGGGAAGAATGTGGAGAAGGATTTCCTCTTTATAATTGCACTTCTCCATTGCTTGGACTTTTTTCCTTATTACAAAGAATTTATTAGTCTTGTAGTTTTGAAAGCCACCCTAAAAATACTTAAACAATCATCTGTTTTCAAATATAGTCCATTTTCTTCTGAATCCCTCATTCATATATAATATAAATTGTGTTCTTATCTATTAGTTTAAATAGGGAAATTGACTAGCTGTCATTGTTTGGCTGAGTTTGATTTAAGATGGGCACTTTCAAGTTATAAATTATATTTGTGAAGGTTTTTACAAGGAAATATCTTTCCCCAATATTTCAGTTTTTTCAAATATTACTGGCATCATATACAGAACTGAAAATATATCTCCAAATGTGATAAAACATAATTTATGAAAAAAGTGTTACATAACGAATTAAGCTATCAAGATTTCTTTTTTTAAGATTTTATTTATTTATTTGACAGAGAGAGAGAGACAGCCAGCGAGAGAGGGAACACAAGCAGGGGGAGTGGGAGAGGAAGAAGCAGGCTCCCAGCGGAGCATGGAGCCCGATGTGGGGCTCCATCCCAGGACCCTAGGATCACGCCCTGAGCCGAAAGCAGACACTTAACAACTGAGCCACCCAGGCGCCCCGAAACTATCAAGATTTTAAAACATGCATTACATACTCACAGCACTAAGCATCCTGAGAAACAAAGAAGAGGGAAATGACCCCCATGTTACTTGAAATCTCACTGAGAGAACAAAGATAAACACAAAATAATAGTAACTCTCCTGGGTTGTGTACAATTGTACTTCTGGAGTTCAGAAGAAAGTACTGTCACCGCTGGAGTGGGAGGGGGGCAGGTGGTATGTATCTTAAAAGAGCAGAAATTTGAGCTTGGCAATCATGTTCTGTTTTTTTGAATCCCTGTCCATCAGCTCCTCCTTCCCAAGTAGGGAGTCTGGTTAGAGCCCAGCATCCTAAATCCAGGGGAGGTTAGCAGCTGCTGGATCACTATGTTCCAACCTCCTCTTATCACACCAGTGCAAATTCTTCAGGGCTCTGACACAGACAACTGCAGAGGCAATCCAGGCAAATTATGACGGACTTTGCTATTCTGGGTCAAAAAAATCAGAAGTTATCCGAACAAACTTAATTCCTGCTCCACGTGTTATTGGGCAGTAAGGAATAACATGTAAAATATGTAGGATTTGGAGCAGCAGCGAGATGATCAACAGCCAAATATTCTAATTCTATCGTACTCTATTATAATAACCTTTAAAGGAAAATCACTTTGCTGTCCTAAACAGAATTTCGGCAGTGCGTGAAGGTTGTTACTGCACAGCTTTTTTTTTCACATCGTAACTAGGATTCCTCAACTTCCTGGGAATATTTATCCATCCGTTTAAAGTAATTTCTCCAGAATGCTAAAGGACTGCCTCAGACTATGTCCACCTCTCCTCACCAGTTATCAAACAGATAATTTGACTTGGACCAAAAAAACACTGTTTAGCCTAATCCGTCCCAGAAGAGGTTATCAGCCAAAGTCAAATACATCAGTGCCTGCTGTTCTCCATCCTGTTACATTTGCCAAAATGTTGAATAAATTTAGTAACATTACACAGAGTGCCTCTCAGACGAGGCTATCTGTGCTACTCAAGGAGGCTGGAACCTGACACCAAAATATGCTGGAGTGCTTAGTCCTGTCAGAGTAGTATCATTAAGAACAACACTATGAGTCAATTAGTAAATAATAATACTTTTTTTTAGCTCTCTGCAGTTTAGAATACCCCCACTGCACTTTACATAATAGTACCCGGCATAAGTGCATTTTCTAGCAGCTTCCGGCATCATGAAAAGAGCATTACTCTCGAAGTCGGACATTAACTGGGCTCACCAGCTATAAGACGGTGGGCAATTCAACTAACTTCTCTGGGCCTTATTTCCTCATTGGTACTAAGGAACTAATAATATTTACTTCCCAGATAAATACTACTCAACTGAAGAACTGAAATAAATTAAGGTACACAGCAATAACTTAATAAGTGTGTTCTCCCTCTTATAGGATTAGGACACTGAAACTCAGATATTGGATTATTTATCCAAAATTTTACAACAAATAAATGGAGGAGTCCAGGCTAGAATTTAGATTGTCTGGGGACCCTAGTAAAAAGAGATGTGTACCACGCATGCATAATACGTCTCTTTGTTCTTTGACGTGAAGAGGAACTGCGTAGGTGGAAGAGCCAAGCAGGTTGAAATCTGGTGTTAGCATCCATTTCCTTAATCCCGACATTAGGAAAATTGCAGAATCAGTTACACATAGAATTTGTACAAGGAATCATGAACCAAGATGTAGTCAGGGGGCTAATCTTCTAAGCCATTCCACAGCTGGACAAAACACTTTCAGTGAAGGATACTTTCTTAAGTAACTAATTTTACTCAAAGCAGAGAACCATATGAATTCTTCCCAAGTGGCAAAATTATCTCTCCTCCACAAATGGGCCTCCTCTGGGATCTGATACGAGCAAAAGAAATGATCAGGAAATACCAGGAGAAAAAGAGGCTACTTTGAGACCTAATGTAAGCTCTTTTTCAGGAACTGTGAAGCATGCAATGCCATCATAATGTAAAATGCATTAAACTGTCAAAGTGAAGATCCTGTCTTCAATCATGTAAAGTCCCTCAAGATTTCCATGGTAAATTTTGTTTTAAGAAATCTCCTGACCCTCTCCTCACCACTACCAAAAAAGTTGCCTTAGAAAGAAGAACAAGTAGAAATATTTTAACAGAATGTGTGGCACATAAACATACACCAAGTAAAACTGCAAAATCTTTTCTTAAGCTGAATACATTTAAGCCTAAAATTCCATGAGTATTCCATAAATATTTCCATAAGAAATTCCATATGTAGCATTAATTAGATACTAATTATTTTACTTAAAAACACAAAAAATCAAACTCTAGTGACTAGGTGCTAATAATCAATTGTTAGGATCTTCCTATTTCAGGTTTGGTGTTATTAGATAAAACTGATCAGTTAAGTAGGCTATGCAAATATCCGTAGAAATGGATACATGTCTCTATTGAGACATTTTGGAATTTGAGAAATAAATTTTCTTTTTCACTTTGAAGCTGAAAATACACTGATAACCACTGTTTAGAAAGTTCTAATTTTAGATCTCATGGCATTTTAAAATCTAGAGGCTCTTCTTTTATTAATAAAAGATTTACTGATAAAAAGCAGATCTTCTGCCTTCATAGACACAATGAAAACAAAGGAGTCATATCTTTTTTTTCCCCCTTTTCTCCCTGTCCTCTTCTTTTACAGTCTTTTATAGTCCAGGAGCATGATTATGAGAACATGAGCCCTAAAAATAAAACTAAAAGCTGGCTTTGCTGAACATGAATTCCCACACACTCCCATTCCATATTCTTCTACCTCTGGTTTCCGGTTCTCTTACAGAGCTCTATCTTCTATGGATGATGACAGAAAAATCACTCATAATTGCTGAGCCACAGGGAACCATACTGAAGAAGCCAAATAGATCCATTGTCAACTGTAGGGAATCCCAAGCACATTGTGTTCAATGACCATTTTGTAACCTTTATGGATTTTGCAGTCATGCTCAATTCACAACAACTGAATTTTGCCTCATGTCTACAAATTACCCCGCATCCTTAATTTAAAAAGCTCTTTTTTAAAGATGGAAAACCTGGTGTCTAACCTAAAGAAATCCAAAAAGACTAAAAGAAAATTATCCATAAATTTTGATGAGAAGTTAAACTATTCAGTCTTAAACATTTTAATAGGTTTTTATTAGAATCAAAAACTAATTAATTAGGAGTTTTGATTTTTGCCTAAATTCCTGGCAATACAACCTAGACTTATAAAGATACATACCATATCACCTACTGAAGTCTACAAGTCTAATTATTTTAGGTATTGTTGAACAAAGCAAGAATAACTACAAAGACAATGGCCATATTAATAAACATAAAAAAGACATTCACAGTTTATAAGTCAAATAAATTATTTGAAGTCTATAAATGAAAACATACAATACAGAGGTTTTCGAGCATTTTTTTTTTTAAATCATAAAAGCCCATTTAATGAAGTCTTGGAACCTTAATAATTAAAGCAATTAAAGTTCCAGGTGTGCTAATTAAAGTGAGCCCTGGTGCTAAAGGTTCAACCTCTCCCTCACCCTCAAGATTGCTTCCAAACCACCTCCACAGAAATCTAGAAATCAGCAATTTAAAGACCTGAATTCTAGGATGAAGATTCTGAAGACGTGAATTCTAATCCTATGACTGCCAACAAAAACTGAGAGACACTGGACAGGACACTCAATTGCTCCAAACCTACCCTTTGGGGTGAAGATGGATGACCACTGATAACTACCCCAATTCCAATACTCTATGATTTGGATAGTTTGGAACATGGTTTACTTGTGGTCACATCCCTTAGAAACATTCAAATCTGTATAAGACTTCAACCAGTGAATTTTTGCTACCCCTGTTTTGGTTTTTTTCCTGTCCTCTCTCCTACACTGACTGACGTAGGATCTGGCAGCACAGAAAGGCTGTTGCTGCCCCACTGTTCTTTCCCACCAGAACTGTGTTTCAACGACATAGAGTGGAGTCACTGAATCTAATCTTTCTGGCCTTCAGTTTCATTTGCAGCTTATGAACAATTACAGAGTTTACTCTAAAAGTGAGAGAATGATTTTTTTTCTAATATATTCTTGAAGTTCAAGTTTTCTTCGCTGTCTCTTCAAAGACACAAACAATGTTTAAGAAACTCAGTACTAACAGAATTATACTGTTTTTAGTGTAGGTGCACAAAGTGATGGCTCTCAAAACTAAGTTGCTATTTAAAAAAATTAAGTTGTTATTAGACCAGATAATGACCCATTCTAATCCATTATATATATATATATATATATATATATATATATATATATATATATATATAAAACTTTATATACAAAGTTCAGGTTGTTAAGAACTAATATACTCTAACCTTCATTGAGAAGCTCATATATAAAGAGGAAAAAAGAGTCTCTCTCTCTCTCTACTATATTGATTTTAAATAATAGCTTGCACTTTAAAATACATATATATTAAAATACATATATATTATTAATTAAAATACATATATATTAATCAGAATGACCATTATGCTATTTATATTTCAAATATCTGTCTACAAGTACTTCACAAGCAAACAATGACTAAGCTTCCCTACACTACAAGAGCAAAACAAAGCCCTGAAAGAGGCAACACTGCCTCCCTGTCTCCCCACTCCAACCTGAACGATGTGTCCTTTAAACTCAAAGAAAGAAGAGTAAGAGGGTGGGTGTCCTGACTAGAAATATGGACCCATCCTAACATACCAACAACTGGTCATTTCAAACTTTCTTCAAGGTATTTGTGTAGCCTTCAGTGTAATGGACTCAGACTCTTCATGTACTTCTTTAGCAAAAGATCCAAGGGTCTACCTAGAACATGGAGGAAGAAGAAAGCCAGGAATCTGCCTGCATAATTCAGGAGTCCGTGCAGATTAGGTTTTGCTTCATGAACCACTTTTCTGCTTAGCATTGATCTAATAAACACTTATTGCTTTTGAGAATTAATATATGTTTGGGGAGCAAGTGAGTTTAATTGGACACGTGTATTCATTCTATTCAATTGCTGCTGACTGGATGACTAACAAGAATTCTTATTCTCCAGTTCCCTTTGGCATGAATGTTAGAAGGAAACCAGACTAGGAGCTTCTAAATCCACTCGGATGTTTCTACTAGACCAAAATCTCCACCAGTCATCTTAGACTCTCCTGCCAATCCTGCTCCAATCCCTGCCACTGGGTGTTCCTAAGGAGCTGAAGTCTCAAATGTAGGGAAGTGCTGCTGGGAACAACAAAGGCCTGCTACCAGATGAGGGAAAGAGACAGAACAAGAGGTGATAATGGGGGCACCTGGGTGGCTCAGTCATTAAGTGGTTAAGTGTCTGCCTTCGGCTTAGGTCATGATCCCAGAGTTCTAGGATCAAGCCCCACATCGGGCTCCCTGCTCAGCAGGAAGCCTGCTTCTCCCTCTCCCACTCCCCCTGCTTGTGTTCCTTCTCTCACTGCCTCTCTCTCTGTAAAATAAATAAATAAAATCTTAAGGGAAAAAAAAAAAAAAGAGGTGATAATGAGCCTGGCAGAAAGCACATACACATCCTGTAGAGTTTTTTTAAGAAGGAGTCATCCTTCTTTACAAGAAGTTGGACATAAGGTCAAGGAGCTTAAGGTCATTCAGCACTAGGTCAAGATAGCAACTGGAGGATTTGCCTGAGACAACATCCAGTAAGCATTTAAATCCCTGGACGGGGGCACCTGGGTGGCACAGCGGTTAAGCGTCTGCCTTCGGCTCAGGGCGTGATCCCAGTGTTCTGGGATCGAGCCCCACATCAGGCTCCTCCGCTATGAGCCTGCTTCTTCCTCTCCCACTCCCCCTGCTTGTGTTCCCTCTCTCACTGGCTGTCTCTGTCAAATAAATAAATAAAATCTTAAAAATAAATAAATAAGTAAATAAATCCCTGTACGTTTTTCCCTCAGATGATAGGAACTCTCACATGAGACACAGAACTGAAGTTTTTCTCTTCCTATGATGTAGTTCCTTTTAGTTTCCCCGGCACAGTAGTTGTGTATGCCTGTATAGCACACATTTGAGAGTGTGAAAAACCAAGGAGCAGGACAGGAAAAGGAACTGTGATCTGACCTGGATCATTTTCTGCTGATGCTTATGCAGAGGGAGGAGACTTTTTGAGAGGCCTGTGGTCCAAGAGTCCAAGGCAGCAATCAGGAGCAAAGTAAATGGTGGATGACAGTGTAACTAGACCAATAAAGTAGAACTGGCCTTGAAGAAGCAGGTACAGCAGGTGACTCAAGAGTTAATGTGAGATTCCTCTCATTTTCCCAAATACATGCAAAGAATACCACCATTAAAAATAGAAACTGGCAGGGGTGCCTGGGTGGCTCAGTTGATTAAACGTCTGATTTGGCTCAAGGTCGTGGGATCGAGTCCTGCATTGGGCTCCCTTCTCAGCAGAGAGTCTGCCTCTCCCTCTCCTGCCTGTCTCCTTATGCTCACTCTCTCTTAAATAAATAAATAAATAAATAAATAAATAAATAAATAAATAAAATCTTTAAAAAAGAGAGAGAGACAGAAACTGGCATATGGGATTGCAGAGGTCTAAAGATTGGGCAGATTCAGGGTGGGAACCTTGAGGTAGACAGCTGTGTACCTCCCATGAGCTATCAAATGAAATTTCTGCCCCTGCTTTTTAGCACACATTCCAAGATTGCATTTGTACAAAAGTAACACAAAAATAGAATTAGTCCTTTGGGAACAGAGAGAAAGAGTTGCCAGTTTATTAATGAAACATTAAATTTCTTTATTATAGATTTCTTGTAGGCTGACTAAATTATTTCATCCAGGTGTATAAGAAAACAGGATAATGATAAAAAAAGATTCCTTTTACCAGGGAAGGCTTTGTAAGCTAATCACATACATTAGGCTGGAAAAAACTACCAACTGCTAGAACATCATTTAGTATGCAGACCACAGCTATGTTGGAAAGATATGATTGCAAAACCTATAAAAGCTTTAGAGATTTTTCTCCTCCAGTTTGGCATAAAATAGAAATAAAAGAACTCTCCATTTTCCCCACCTACACCTTAGGCATCATAAGACAATTATGAATTGTGCGCTGATGACCACAAGCTGAAATCAAACGAGTGTCTCGCTCACAGACCCCAGCCATCCCCCTCTGTACCTGTTTGAAAACCGGCTCCAGGAATATATGCATTTGTTTGAAACTGTCCTTGGAGCTTCAGTTCAGCTAACCTTTCGCTAAGCTATTTAAAATGAATTACATGGTCTAAATGGATCTTGAATCCTTTAAGGACAAATGCACCATACGAATATAAACACAGCATAGTGCTAGGAGAAAACTCTATTCAGCTAAAGAATACAGCAGATCTTTCCAGAAGAACAGAGAGACAGAAGAGCCATGGGCATTGCCATCAGAAGAAAGCACAGGACTGCAGGAGGAGGTTGATGGTGACAGGACAATGCCCTACAGAGCCGGTTCCCTGGTTGCCACACAGAGACCACATCCATTCTGCATACCTCAGTGTTTGAGGGATGGAAATGGAGACATTTCTAACCTATAAGATTACTGCAACCAGGCTCAAAAGCAGCTTTGGGCCTCTTTAAAAAAAAAAAAAAAGTTATTTGTAAGTGCCAGGTATTATCATTCCCAGAGGAGGAGAATAAACTGTCAACATTTTTTTTTAAATACTGAGAAAGCACAGGGAAAAAGGAAATCTAGATAGAATTTTTATAGGATTATCAGCAGAGTATTAAAAAAAAAAATGAGCTCTAGCACCTGAGATCACCTAATATGGCCAAGACTTCTGGAAGCTCACGAAGATACGTTTCTTCTTCCAGAATACACGGCTAACTTAAATTTCCTGGCCTCCCATGAGTTGGGTACAGCCATCTCCTGAGTTCTGGTGAATAAAACGTGAGCAAATATGATATATGCCACCTCCAAACCTGCCCCACAGAAATCCCCACATGCTTCGTGCTCTTTAGCACCAGAGAGATGCAGTTGATGACAAGGTGCTTTAGGTGCTTGCTTCTCAGAGCCTGGTCCATGAATCAGCAGCACTGGCATCACCTGGCACTTACTAGAAATGTGAAATTGTAGGTCCCATCCCAGACCTCCGGAAAGAGAATTTGCATTTTAACAAGCTCCCCAGAGGATTCATATATTCATTCAGGTTTGAGACACAGTAGTCTAGACTGGAAGATGGTACAGCTGCAAAATGAAAAGAGCAAGAATCCCTGAATTGTCACATGGAGGAAAGCCATGAGCTGACTAGAAACATCTGTACCGCATTCATGAAAGACTAGAAAATAAACTGTATATGAACCATTATATATTTCTGCCTCTATTTGTTAACATAGATAAGCTTACTCTAACAAATACAATGAAACATGTCTATTCCTAAACCATCTTGAGCCTGTACTCTGTCGTTCTGGAATTTGGACTCTGGATCAACAAAAACCTTAGAAGCAGCTTGAACTAACCAAGAGGCTATTTTATCACAAGACAAATCTCTGCATGGCTCCAAACTGATGGTGCTTTGGGGTTTCTTTTATACTAGCAGATAAGTTGTGTAAAATAAAGAGAGGGTTTTTCAACTGCCATCTATTTCCAGGTCAAGCTTTCTTTCCTTCCATTATTTCGTAATGTTATCAAGTCCTTTTTAAAATGGCCAGTGTTGGTTTCAGCATCCCTGCTGGCTTTGAGCATCTATCATTTTAAGAATGAAATCATTCTTCATGGCATATTATGAGCCTTTTTTGTCAGGTAGTTAACTAAACTGGCACCAGTTAACTGTGATCTAAACTTTACATTGACAGATCTGGCAACAGACTGACATTCCTTGCACTAATTTTGACTGTCCAAGCTGAAAAAAAAAAATGTTAGAAATATGATTTATCTTAAGCTGACAGCAGTCTTCATCAGGGTGCCAGCCACTGACAGAGTAAGGGAAAGGACCCAGCACAAAATCCTAGCTGAATATGCTTTCAAGGCAGGAAGAAAGAATTTAGAGCCTCTGTTCCTCAAAGTCATAATTTAATTTAACAACCAAGGCTGGAAGGAAAACAAATGTTTCTTACTAAGCCTCACCATCAACAATCTATTTTTCTCCAATACCACATTTGTCTTACCCTGTAAAGCCCAGGATTACCATCCCCAAGTCTTACAATAATACCTGACACACACCAACTATTCCAGCAGCAGAGCAGAGCCCCTGAAATGCAATTATAGGAAAAGATCTAATAAACCAAAGATTAGCAACAGAAATGTGAGCACCGTTAACTGTTTTTCTTTGGGGCTGATATGAAAGCCAGAAACTAACCAGCCAAAGGAATAATGACACAGAAGACACTGAAAAAATTGGAAAGATCCATCAGCATAATCGTGGTGCATAAATGACAGTGTCTGGGTAGCAGCAGAATCATTTGACCATTAGACCCTAAATTGTTACATCTCTCTTTTCCCTTTGAAAATGAAATGCAGAAATACTTTCAGACATTCACAAGAAGCTGTCTGGAATGTGACTATTTCATAGACCAATCATGCTTTATTAACAACCCAAACCCCATGTTTCTAGAGTATGCTAACATTTTGGGCAAATACATTAATATGTAGCTCGTCATTGTCATCTTTCAGTTTTGGTACAATTTGGTAAGAGGTATATATTGGTGTATATAAATACTAACGGCAAGCAACATAAAATAGCCCTGGATTCTGTGTTTAAACGCTTGCATTGGTATTTATGGCAATAAAGGAGACAGAGAGAGGAAGCAGGAGTATATACTGCCTAGAAGCTAAAATTATTTCCTAGTGCCATCAAGCCAGAGTGAATAAAGTTCTCCTGGGGAAATACTGTTCATTCAAATGGGCTGAATTGGACGCTACGGTGCCATTAAATGCATACCAAGTAACCATTTGCCAAACAGTTAACCTTTGATGTTAAAAAAAAAAAAAAAGTAAAAAGAAAAAAACCACTCCAGCCTCTTTATCTCTATCTACATTTTTAGCAGCCAAGATGTAAATGCAAGAAAAGAAGCACATAAGACATAAAAAATGAACTACTGTAAGTGGCAAGCCTGAAGTCAATACACTTCTGGCTCCTGGTTCCTTGCCTGCTCTCCGGCCTTGGTCCACATTTTTCATGGGTGTCCGTGCTGCCCACTACCATTGCCATCTCATGGTGTCCATCTGACCTCTCCTCCCAGGCAGTTATCTATCCTCTACTTCCTTCTTTACCTTCTCTTCTCCATTAAACAAGTTTTTCACGTGGCCCACTTCTTTCCCTCCTCGTCAAATGGTTAACTCACGCTGTTGCCAAAGGTTACATCGCTTTAGTATTTTAAAACCAGATAATGTTTGTATAACCAACACCCTCTGTGTGTTAACTCTCTAGAAAACGACTCAGAGAAGGATTTAGGTATTTCGAGAAAGCCAGGGGTGGGGGTGGGGGAGGTTAAGAAGACAAGCTTCTTAGCTCCTGTTCAAATAGCATAATGAAGTTGGCTGCTTTTTCTCTGAGTGTGTAAAACTGACTTTGACACTGAGAAAATTTTTATGATTTGGGGAGACAAGGGAAGATAAGACAAGGAAAGGTAAGGGAAAGAAGGGAAGAGAGCAATGGCAGATATAATTCAGGCACGTGATAAGTGCTGTCATATATTTATTTAATCTCCGATTGCTATATGCTACGCCTACCCACCCATTTTACAGGTGACGTTCCTGAGGTTCAGAGGCATGAAGCAACTTACCCAAGGTCACAAAGTGGCAGAGGCACAACTAAAAACCATTTCTCTGGGGGCACCTGGGTGGCTCAGTCGGTTAAGCGTCTGCCTTCGGCTCAGGTCATGATCCCAGGATCCTGGGATGAGTCCCACATTGGGCTCCTTGCTCAGCGGGGAGCCTGCTTCTGCCTTTCCCTCTGCCTGCTGCTCCCTCTGCTTGTGCGCACACACACACACACACTGTCTCTCTCAAATAAATAAATACATCTCAAACAAAAAAGAAGTGATGATCCAGTTTGCATTTTAAAAAAAAAAATCATTTCTCTGGATCACAGCATTCATTTCCTTTGGCCCAGCCTGCCTTAAGCATAGCATATTCTACCCCAACATTCTGTCAGATAATGGAAGGGTTAATTTCTTTATCATAAAGGGAATGTTTCTGAGGCCTTACTCTTGGACACAGGCACTTCCCAAGTATTATCTTTCCTAATGCATCTAAACTCTGTAACTGTTCTTCCCCACTGTCTTATGCAGAGCACCTACATATTAAAAGTGTGGCCTGGGGGCGCCTGGATGGCACAGCGGTTAAGCGTCTGCCTTCCACTCAGGGCATGATCCCAGCGTTATGGGATCGAGCCCCACGTCAGGCTCCTCCCCTATGAGCCTGCTTCTTCCTCTCCCACTCCCCCTGCTTGTGTACCCTCTCTCGCTGGCTATCTCTATCTCTGTCGAGTAAATAAATAAAATCTTTTAAAAAAATAAAAATAAAAATAAAAAATAAAAAATAAAAAAATAAAAGTGTGGCCTGACCTGTGAGCTGCTCTCCTCTTGACTGATGCCAATATTTCAAATTTTATCCCATTTAGGAAACAAGGATTTTTCTGTCTGCAATATGTTCAAGAAGGAGTTTATAAACAGGTGGATTTCTCTTTCCAGAGGAACAAGAGAAATGTACTAGGAAAACCCTCTGGGGAAGCCGCAGGTCATCAGCAGCATGACACACAAGAATTCACATTGAACCTGGCCTCTCTGACATTAATGCAAATGCTCACCCTAACCCCAAGGGTTGAGGAGTAAGAAAGGAAACAATGTGATGTGATGGGTACTGGCAGTTTTGCACTGGGGGAGGGGGAGTGAGGCAGAGGAGGGCAATAAAAGCAGCCTGCGGGCTCTCTCATTCTCCCCACCCATTCTGCGCCATGAAAAGATCTAGGGCTGCATGAGGAACAGAAAGTGGCTTTGTTTTGTTATTGTTCTTGTCTGTCACATCCAACTAGACTGCACGTTTAAGGCAGCTGATAGACTCAAGAAAAATGCCTCAGAGAAACTCGAATAAGGAGGAGGCAGTGCCATGCAGTAGAAGGACAATAGGGCTGACAGGCCTGTCTTTGCTGTCTGGGTGTGACTGTGCATGTGTATGAGATGAAAATTAACACCGTCCTCTCTAAAGTCTTACCCAAGTCCAAAATTTCTTCTCACCCTCCTCCTCACCCCCTTGCTCAGGATAATACTTGAGACAATGAGACATCAGAGGCTAATTTCAAGCTAATACCCATTTCCCCACACCCTTGTGGAAACAGCTGGATGCATTTCTCTGGCCAGTGATTCTCATTATTGACTCTCTCCCTCTTCACAGCCTCAGCCAAGCACAGGGAAACCTCATGTCTGGAGGGACTAAAAGGAACCTTACGAAAGACAAGCACTGTGCTAAGCACTTCAACACACCCTGTCTCTTTTAATCCTTGCAGAAACTGCATAATAATTATTATTGTCTCCACTTTAGAGATGGGAAGATTGAGGTTCAGGCCATTAAGTGAGCAGCCCCAAGCCACAAGCAAGTCTGAGCTAAGATGTGAATCTAGATGTTCTGACCAGAGGCCAACTCCTCTGAGCCTGTGAACCTGTTTCTGCTTATACAACCCCCCCCCCAACTGGCAAACACACACACACACACACACACGCACGCACGCACGCATGCACACACACTAGCTCCAGCAGAAGTATATCTGGGGAATGCACTGACCGCCTGCCCTAGGTACTAGTGAAGAAAGGAGAATTACAGGGAGGTGAAAGTTTGCTTCAAAATCAAGCTGGAGTACCAGACCCCAGTTTCTGCTAAAGGAGAAATGGACCCACAGTGTGACATGGCAGCCATGGATAACTTTGCATGTGGGAATAAACTAAGTTCCCAGGTCCTCATGGGACTCAGACTCTGGGACACCACATCCCATGCTTTGTTCATGTTCTCCAGTAGTGTTCTGAGCTGGCCCAGAAGACAGGGACATGGGGAAAAGAACAGAAGGACTGATTGAGTATTTGGCTGAATACTTGTCAGAAGCATAGTAGAGAGGGTGCCTGGGTGGCTCCGTCGGTTATGCATCTGACTCTTGATTTTGGCTCAGATCATAATCTCAGGGTTGTGAGACAGAGTCCCCCATTGGACTGCTGGCCCAACGGGGCATCTGCTTCTCTCCCTTTCTCTTTGCCCCTACCCCTGCTCACTTGCCCCCTCTCCCTCTCTCTCTAATAAATAAACAAATCTTTAAAAAAAAAAATAGTAGAGAGCATTCTAATGTCAATGAATTAAAGTATACGACCTTTGAAATTTCTCCAACCCTAGGATTCCATGAGAAGAAATCGGTCTTTGTTTTCTTATATAACTTCGCACATTGGAGGAGATGATGATGAGAACAATAATAGTGGTGATAACAAACATTTACTGGGCTCTAACTATGTGCCAGGCATGCCTATCTCTGATTATTAGATACTGTAATCCAGCACCATATGGACAAAGACAGTGGCAAGAGGTAGAACAAGGACAGCAACAAATTAATTAACAAAGTAGGAATTTAATTTGAGTGGTGTCCAAGGGGAATTGTAATTCATTTTGGCAGGTTGCACAAGACTTGTCTTGCCCTTCAACAATGCAATGAAAGCAATAGACAAAGGAAATTTCATGAGATCGCCCCATCACTGCCTACAGGAGAAAACACAGTGGAATTGTGTTCAAGTTGATGCTTCTGACAGTGATCCTGACATGAGGGGTGGGTGTGACCTTTCCTGAACTCTCAGAGCCTAGAGTGACAATCACAGCAGTAATCACTATTTGTAAAACACAATCATATGCACTTTCTCCCTTCACTGTTTCTTTCATGGAATTTGATGCTATCTTAGCACTTGCTTGCCCTCCTTGGACTGTCTCCAAGTGGCTCTCCAACTAAGTCACAAGTTTCTCAAGGACAAAGCCCTGGTACTGTCCTATGTGTCTCAATAGCAGTTAGCTCATTAGTAAGTATACAATTAGTGCTCAGTAAATTCCAATGGAAAGGAGTAAAAAATCAATCCTGATGTGAACATCGCAGCCACTTCCATTCAACAGATGTATACAGACTATCCTTTGTTGGAACAGCAGCTGTGACATGTAATATCTACCCTGATCTGCCATCTCTTAAAAATGCATCCTTGATGCTCTGCTTCAACAGGCCCTTGTGGTTCTCCTCAGGTTTCCCTTTTTGTTGACATCCATGAGCCTTTGGGGGTCCTGCTATTTGTCTATCATTTTTCAAATGCTTAAGTCCTATGGAATTTTACTGTGATAACGAGCCCAGAGATTCTCAAACTTGAGAAAATCTAAGAATCTCCAGGGTCCACCCTTGGATATTCTGTTCTGGAACAGAATGAGAAGTCTACAGTTTCAGTAAACCCCATCAGGTGATTTCTGATGTCGGTGGTCCATGAATCACCCTTTGAGAAACACTGACTATCTCAACTGAATTATAAGATAGGAACTCAGATTAATTACTATCAGAATTCCTAGGAGTCAGAATCTTGGATGTGCTTTATTTCCGGGATCCTGAAGTCACTGCTAGCTTTTCAGGAGTCAAGTACATCAACCAAAGGATTTTCTGAAAGAAAACACCAGAAAGAAGCCTGGGTGTAGTCAGAGAGCTGTCCATGTGCTTAGATACCAGACTGAGGTGTAAAGCCAGGGAATCAATGGAAAGCAACCACTCTGGAAGGAAAATGAGGTTAGAAAACAGGTTTCAGGTCACAAGGAAGGGATGTCATGGCCCTTAACGGTGCAAGGACTGATGAGTTGTCAATGTACTTTGCTCTGGCTAAACCCCCCAGCTGTTTGGTGGCTACGTTATCATTAATATAAGCAACAAAGATCATTTACATTCCCATCAGCAAAGTATGACGATTTCCAGTTTCTCCACATCCTCTCCAACACTTGTCATTGTCTTTTTTATTATAGTCGTTCTAGTGGATGTGACATGATATCTCACTGTGATTTTAATTTATCTATGATTTAATGACCAAAGATGTTGAGCATCTCTTCATGTGCTTACTACCAATTCCTATATTTTTTGTTCTCTGTTTATTGCTTTTCTAGCATAAAGTTACAATATCCTTAATATAGAATGAATGAACTTGAGATATACAAAAACACTTCAAAATTACATGATCTAACCTCTTTATTTTAGATAAAAAAATAAGTGGAGACTTGAGATACACAGTGCTTTGCTCAAGGCACAAAAAACAAACTTAAGGTAAATTGGGGCTCTAATTTTCTAATTCTGAATTTTGCTGAACTATACCATGTTTTCCCATCTCTCACTTCCCTAGCAGTAATTAAGTCATTCTCTAATATAGTTATTAGTGAAAAGAAACTAACAAATGTAAAGTCAAAATTGTAGATTTCCTGGGAACAAGTATCATGTCTTATCCACCCTTGTGACTCTGCACCTAGCATGGTCTCTTACCCCCTGTAGGTGCTTAAGGAATGACTGTTGAATGGACTTAAATGGAATAGCATTAATGAAGCTTCAGGCCAGTCAGGATTATAATGAAATCAAATGCAACAACAGTCCTTGAATATACTGAGCATATGCTGGATTTCATATTACATGGCCTAAAAAATTTTTTTTTTAAATATTGCTGATACCACGTCATTGAGCCATTAACTCAGAATGGTATATTCTTTGAAAATCTGCCTCTGAATGATTTGGAATGTTTCAAAATACAGCTGTCCAGGGCTCCCGCCCAACCTTACTAAATTAGCATCTCTGAAGGTAAGGCCTGGAAATTAGCATTTCAAAAGTCCCCCAGAAATTCTTACTCACCAAAAGAAACCTGAGAGCACTGGCACAGCGAATGTTGTGCAACACATTTTGAGTCTGTTTACTTGCAGGTGTTAAGCAGAACAAGGACTGGTGACTTAGAAGGATTTTGGGGGGCACCTGGCTGGTTCAGCCAGTGGAGCATGCAACTCTTCACCTTGGGGTTGTGAGTTTGAGCCCCACATTGCGCGTAGAGTTTACTTAATAAAATATACATGAAGAAGTGTCCTAAATGCTGAGCCACTTAACATAACCTCATAACCTGCCAGTGGTGTACATGACTTCCTGGGAAGCTTGTAAGAAGTTGTGGTCAATAATCGGCAATGACTTTGCAAAAACATCAAGGGACAAAACACTCCTTAATTGTGATAGACATTGTTGTAAAATGCTTTGAAGGGCTCTCTGCGCCATCATTCACGATGCTGCCAACACCCACAGCCTTGGTCCAATTATTTGGATCAGGAGAATTTACAGGCAACATCAATTTTGGTATGTCCGCATTTGCTTATGTGAGATTTAGGAACCATAAACAACAACCATATCTGAGCAGTCAGCATTGAAATTTATCATCTTTTAGACCATAATTAGACAGAAAAGAAGAATGTAAATGATTAAGAATGAACTGAAGCAAATGTTCAGAGAAGTTGGAAAAATAAGACTCGTTGAATTTCTGTCTTCTAGCATGCCCCTCCTTACACAAACTCTGACACTGGGGTATTAAGGTGAATGTAAATTGGCCATTTCTTTCCAAGCTTGTTCAACTAGAACCTACTACAAATAAGTCTCCGTCTTCCTCTGGCCCCACCCACTCTGCCTAATTTTCTTCACACATGTAACAGATTGTATTTTCCAAATACAGATGCAAATATATTACCCATCCTACCTGCTCTACAATATGACTTTACCACTCACCTATCAAGAAATGGTACCTAAGGGCGCCTGGGCTCAATCAGTTAAGCATCTGCCTTCGGCTCAGGTGATGATCTCTGGGATCAAGCCCCAAACCAAGCTCCCCACTCACCGGGGAGTCTGCTTGCTTTTCCCCTTCCCCTCCCCTTGCTCATGTGCACACGCTTGCTTGCTCTCTCTCTCTCTCTAAAATAAATAAATAAAGTCTTAAAAAAAAAAAATAAAGAAGTGAAGTCTTTTTCTCAACCCTCTCTTGAATTTAGGTGAGCACTGAGATTAGTTTGCCCAGTAGAATACACCAAAATTACATTGTATCACTGCCAGGATTGCCTTTAACTCCCTGACAACTTTTGTTTTGTGATTTTTGCAAGTCAGACACCATGTAAAAAATGTGACTGCCCTGAGACAACCATTTTGTGAGAAATTCAAACCACTCGGAGAGGCCTTGGAGAATGAGACCTCACGTGGCAAGAGAAAGAGATCAAGACTGCAACACTGGACATATGAGTGCAAACGCCATCTTGGAAGTAGACACTCCCCCCCAACAAGGTACCCTAGTGTCCCAGCCAATGCCATGTGGATCAGAGACTGCAGATCTGCCAAAGCCACCCCATATTCCTGACCCACAAAATAAAAAACACAACAAAACAGTTGTTTTAAGTCACTGAGTTTTGGGGTGATTCATTATACAGCAAAGAATAGCAGAATACACACCCTAGAATATGCCTCTGGCATAAAGATAATTCTGAGCTGATTATGTTTGAGAAATAGCAGACACTTCTGAAAATAGAAGTAACCCTTTTACAAGGGAAAGTCATATTTATAAAGCAGATCCCCATTTGTAAGTGTCTCCTTGTCTGTACCAGAAAGAGAATGATGACTATAAATCACAAAAGAATTTTATCAATAAAGAAGGTATTCCCTTAAATCTCCATAGCTAACCTTACTCTTGTTTACTGTGCTTTTCTTGGTAAGCCCTCCTAACGGGCCTCCCTTCCCCATAACATGTTTCTTTGGTATTTAGCTTAAGTTGGTATTTAATTTGGTGGCTTGGACCACCTCAGGGAGTTACTCAGTTTCTCTAGGTATCCCCCCAAGTATACATGAGATACACATGTTAATAAACTTCTGTTTGTTTTCCTTATTAATCTGTCTTTTACTACAGGTGGCCTCAGCCAAGAACTCAGAAGGGTTAGAGGGAAGATTATTTTTCCTCCCCGACAACACTAATAGATAACTCGAACAAAATGCTGTTAATACTACTTTAAATTATTTAACTTTTATTTTTATTTACTTACTTATTGTCTATCGTCCCCTACTAGAATGTAAGACCCAGTCAAGCCATGGCCTTTTCTATCTTATTTATCACTGTGTGTGCGGTGCCTGGAATAAAGCAGGTGTTCAGTAAATAAATATTTGTTAAATTGTTATTGAATGCATTTCCTCCCTGGAGACGCTGAAGGCAACTAATAATGCACTCTGGCTAATATTCTGCTTGTGCCAATCCTTCTTTTATTTTCATTGGAGGCATTTGTCTTTGTGAGGAAAGACATTTCATGCAGAGTCCAGAAAATGTATTGGCAATGTAGCATCATCAAACTGATCAAGTGCAAATTTCAAAAGCAGAACCAAGAGAAGCATTTCCTCTGAGGCCACCAGCATTTAATTTTCAGTATAGCTCCTGGATTCCCACCAGGGTCACAAAGTAGAGAAACCAGTATTTCCTCAGCAATGGCTGATGTGGGCCATACAAAGGGGAGCAAACTAGATGTATTAACTGGAGAGGGAGTATGTATGGCTTTAAAGACAAAGAAAGAAATGTATCAGAAAAACCATCAAGAGGGGCGCCTGGGTGGCACAGCGGCTGAGCGTCTGCCTTCGGCTCAGGGCGTGATCCCGGCGTTATGGGATCGAGCCCCACATCAGGCTCCTCCGCTAGGAGCCTGCTTCTTCCTCTCCCACTCCCCCTGCTTGTGTTCCCTCTCTCGCTGGCTGTCTCTGTCTCTGTCGAATAAATAAATAAAATCTTAAAAAAAAAAAAAAAAAGAAAGAAAAACCATCAAGAGCACGGGTTCATGGTTTTTTTTGTTTGTTTTCAAGAACCTCAAAGGCTTTCACTGATTGAGAATTTGATTATCCCAGCATAGACTGATGTGTTTTCCACTGAAAAGCTGATACTGAAGTCTGCTCATCTTTTCCCTCATAAACAATAAAAACCTTGAGAACTCCAGTAGTTTTGTATCTTCTAGCAAGTCAAGTGTTAAAAGCCATCCTGAATGTTTGCAAGCTTGCCGTTGGAACTTTTCCTACAAAGCACATTTATGAACCAAATATGTTTTTTTCAAAAATAATATCTCTGCTTCTGTAAGTAGCTAATACTAATAGAAATATAGTTTTTTTCTATTCCTTTATTTGTCTCCAAAGTAGTTAAGAACATTAAATGGCAAGCATACCATCACTCTGCCAAAAAAGCAAAGTCTGTTTCTTCCCAAATATCAGGAGTTCATTTTCCCCAGCACAGAGTGGCAAGCAATTATAGACTTAGAGATACGCTGTGCCATGCTCTGCACAGATGTCATGGGTAGATGAATGTACATGTCTTGTATACAGGCATTAGCCCTAGAAAAAAAGATTGATAATGGCCATGAGAATGTTAGCAAGTCTTTGTTTGCCCTTCTCTGTTTTATATAAGGTTTTCTTCATCCTTCTCCCTTCCCTTACAGAGCATTTTAAATGCATTTGGCAATCAGTGCTTTCGTCAAGGATTTTCAGATTTTCCTTATATAGATGCTATTCATCTATTCTCAAAATTCTCTGTAAAATTTGCAACATTCTAATAAGAGACTTACTCTTTAAAGCTGTACAGGATACCTACTAATGGAAATTCACATTATTACCATGTTAAAATTTCCTAGCCCAATATTTTATAATTGTATTTGTGAGTTTATTTAGCTCCCTGTCTGTTTTAAAACACACCATCCTCAATACAGAGTACATACCATCATACATATTAAATGAATCAAACTGCACGCTCTGCCAATACCAGCATGATGCCAGCCCTCCCACCCCATCTCCCAGGAGCAACACCAGCAGTCTAAACAATCCCCTTTAGTTCCCAGCTGGGAGGTACAAATGGAGACTCTTGTGGTTGTGCTCATGTAGAAGGAAACTATTAAAGAGTAAAATACCTGAGCTGTTTCTGATTGCAGAAAGATGACTGGGCCATTAGCAAGAGATTCTGACGTTCACTTTGATCACAGTTTTGAAAAGTACTCTTTTCCTCTCCTAAAGTAATATCATGACATGACGGTTATTAAGGTCACAATGAAAATATAGGAACAAAGCAAGGCTAAGAGACCATTAGAGTCAGTAGTGGGCCCATTCTTTATAATAGCCCCTGCACCCAACTATACAGGATCTGTCTATAAGTGTATTCGCCTTGATAGCAGAACTTGACAGCTACATTTCTATAAAATAGAAGGCCAGTTTCTGGCTTGTCTCCGGGAAGTTACAGAAGTTCTACCAAAAGAGGCAAAATTTAAATTGCCTCTCCGAATGCCACAAAGGGGCCAAAAGGAGAGGCAACCATTCTGCTACAGTGTGCTCAGAGGAAAAATACAGAGAGCTGCAGAGTTGTGGGCAAGAGGAAAGGACCTGCAGGGAGAGTTAACAAGCAACAAGGATTTTACAAGAGACATCGCAGAAGAGCACAGGCTCCTGGTTCAAGCATATGACATTGACAGCTTAGCCATGGAAGAGAGGAGCATTAATCCCTTTTAGTAGAATTCCTAGAAACTAAAAATTTAAGAAAAACAGAGTGGTTCAGAACAGATATTATTCCCTGAGCTATACTTGATGACACAGTCTTACCAAATTTGACCAATGGGGCATTAGAAATTAATATCACACCTCCAGTTGTTATCATTCAAAGTTTATGTAAGTATAATGACATATAATTTTCAACCCATTAAATGGTCTTATTCATTCTCAAGCAATCCTTTTGGTTATCTTCATGAGGTCACGAATTTTTAAAACTCTCTAGATTATCTGATGCCCAAGGTGGAAAGGCTGTAATATCCCCTAGCAACTGCTGTTCTTACAAGGAATATTTCTATCAATCAAATTTGCTGCATCTCACTTGCAATACTGATATTGGTTTACGAGTCATAGGTACCAGCTTAGCTCACACAAATCTATAAAAGAACATAGATGGCAAATTACTGTCTACTGCCCTCTCAATGCATAAGTCCAACAGAAACATTATCCATCTACTCATCAGATGCACAAAGAGACAGATGCCACCTAGTGTTTGATGGGCTAGAGTGCATCCCAATTATATGCCTGGGAGTCTAGTTGCATGCTGGGATTACCCAGATACAGAAATATCAAAAGCGACTGTGATGTACTGCATGCAAAGAACATTCTACACATTAAGGTGCTAGTTTTTCCGTTAGCTAGGTTGATTATACTGGTCAAGGCCCCCGTGTGTCTTGAAGTGGTGGTGCTTTATGGCGTTGTAACAGACTCCTTCAGTTCTGACTGATGCTACCATGGACATCTAAACTTTATACACTGCAATCTTGATAAAGAGCAGAACCAAACCCCAAAAAGCAAACACTCTCTGGGACTAACCCGTGATGTATTTTTACTCCACTCCGTAAAGCAGAATGTTACCTACATTAATACAGTGCAGACATGGACTTGAGATACAAGTACACATTAGATCATTCTTGGCGATGTTTTATCACCAGCTACAGTAAGGAAGAACGTAGTAAAGACACAGTGACCATAACTCTTGGTGGTTTTTTAAAGAACCTCTAACAATTCACTATAAAAGGGATACTGGCTGCTTAAACTTTTGTGTCATAGTTAAAAGTAGATAGGAAAAATGTTCTCCAGGGTTATGTACTAGAGAGTTCTGTAATTTTTTTTTAACTAGACCATGTGACAACTAAAATCCTTCCCCAAAGAAAAATGAATGGAAAATACAGCAAAACATGACACCTGCTAAATCTCATTTCTCACCCCTTTGACTCTTTAGATCATGTTTGTTCTCCTCAAATAAGTTTGGTAATCTAGAAAGCATCAGGCCTGTGTCCAGTACTTATGAAGGCAGAAAACAGTACCATACCCAGGCAATCTGTCTATGGTCTAAGAGACCAGCAATGGGTGGATCTGGCCTTCCTGGTAGATGCAGTTCCAACCTGTTTCTTGGAATATGGGATTTGGGTGAACAGTATATGGGACACTGACCTGAAGAAGTCTGAATACAGATTCATCCCATGTGCACCGACTCTACCATATGTGCTGAATCCTTTACATTAACAATGTGCGAAGTCTACAAACCCAGAGAGGACACTTTGTGCTTTGTGTATCTTTTCTCCCTTTGAGTACTTCCCTGTCTGGAAATCATTCCTAAGAACCTGAAACAACCAAAGGCAAGCCCTTTAGTCTGACCACAAACCAAGCTTATCTTGATGTAGGTTGAGCTTCTCTGACTTCCAGGGCCATCCCACATGTCAATTAAGGAAAGTTGCTTATTATGGGGCTTTTCTTCCTTATCTGCATTGTATGGAGGCCAATCTCTTCAGGTAACTGAAGTGGGTTCTCTAATTTCTGAAGAGCTGCTAAGCACTTACCTCTCCCCACCTCCTGGCTCTGATTCACTGGCATCAATCATCAGCCCTTCTCCAAGATCATGCTTCTAATCCAGTTCCTCCATGTCATTCCATCCTAAATCCCATATAGGATCAAGTATATGTCTCTAAGGATGAGTGATATTTTTATCTCTTTGAAATGATTTAGGTACTAAAGGGATTTGATGGCAGAGGGGTCAATGTTTCTCACAGGAGGCTTTCCTTCTTCCATTTTCTATGCCTTTCCCTGAAGGCCAGGCTCTGTGAGCTCCAACAGACCTGTGAATTCTTTGTGAGGAGCCAGCCATACACTGCAATCTATGTAATAAATCTCTTTGTGTCCTAAAAGCCAATTGTTAAATCACTCTTCAGGGTTTTTTCTTCAAGCTAACTAGCCCACAAATACTTTGTATTCACTTTTCCTTGCCTATTCTTTTTTATTCTGCTTTCTTTTAGGTCTTCTTATAATCTGCCATTTTACAATGTGGACTTTACAATCAGACACACTTGAGCACAAACTGAAAATGAGATTAATTTGTCACTCCCAAATATTTTGTTTCTGTATGTCATATTATACAAACAGTGTCATCCGTGCTTTGTTAGTCACAGCAGAAATCTGCCAATACCAGAAAAGTTTATAGTCCATTATGATTTTTCATCTCTTTCTTGCTGTGCTTAGTCATTGTCCTTCACGTCACTGTATGTGGGCTTTTTTTCCCACTACATGTTGGGAAATGCCAAACTCATTTTCACGGTGTTCTTGCCAATATGAACAGGGAGTGGGTGGCCACTGACCTGGGACCTGGAATATCAAGGACACAGAGTAGCAGAGATAACTCAGATGTGATTGTTCATGATTTTGTGATTTTTAATACTCTAAATGATGATTTTATTAGAAAGGTTAAGGGAATAACACTATAATCGATCATAAGTGTAGAGCACTTTGAAGAGCTTTCACATACCTGAACCATTTGGCTCTCATTAACCTCACTTTAATATAAGCTGAGTAAGCAATATATTATTATCCACTTTTACAAATGCAAAAACTGAGGATTACAGCAATTAATGATTTGCCTATTATCACCCTACTAGCAGAAATGCAAATCACAATAAAAACCCAGATTTTCTGATTCTCTGTCTAGGAATCATTTTTCTACACCAAGGTTTTAAAATTTTGTTCAATGGGGGGGGGGTGCCTGGGTGGCTCAGTCATTAAGCATCTGCCTTTGGCTCAGGGCGTGATCCCCGGGTCCTGGGATCGAGCCCCACATCAGGCTCCTACGCTGGGAGCCTGCTTCTTCCTCTCCCACTCCCCCTGCTTGTGTTCCCTCTCTCGCTGGCTGTCTCTCTCTCTGTCAAATAAATTTTTTTAAAAATCTTAAAAAATTTTTTTTTTGTTCGATGGGAGCTCTAAGGGCTTCTGAAGTCCACTCAGGGACCTGCCAAAAGGGAAGAAGGAGACCAAGTGACCAGGCTTTTAGGTCCCAGCCCCTGCTTTGATGAAGGCTGTATCTATTTCATCAGTTGGGTTTCTGTTAAATCTTTAGCTTAAAAGATTTCTGCTTGGAAATATATACATTACTTTAAAAAGAACATGAGGGTAGTAGGGACCATGAGAGATAAATGGGTCCAGAGAACAAAAGCTAATATGTGAGTGAATTGAGAATACCAAATGTATGGCCAGCACCCTGTGGCATTTCCTGTCTAGCAGCAGCCCTGCTCATGAGTAGGTGATCCCTCCTCAGAGAATAATAAAGGTGCAGCTGACATTGTTCCTATTTTTTATGAATGTAAAATCCACTGAAAAAATGGGACAGCTACGTACAAAAATGAACAAAGGGAAAAAATGCACATAGACACATATGACACAATTATGCTCACACGTGCGTAACAACAAAGGCTCAGAAAGCTCTAGAGCTGGCATGATGCTGCTGCAGCAACTATGACAAAACCCTATCTACCTTGCTCACTCCATCACTGTGCTCCCTTGCTGGGCCCTTTTCCTGGCCCAATACCCAAACTTCCCATAAATGCCTACCTTTACTTAGGGGAGAAAGAAAATGAGGAAAGCGCTCTGATAAGGAAGGTCGCAAAGAGTACATGCCACTCCTCCTAAGAGATGTAGCATTTTCAAAAGAGGACTCTATCGAGGGAAAGGCCAAGGATGAAGAGACAGAAATGAATTGCTAATGGTCCGGTGCAAGTCTTTGGTGAAGGTGACAGTTTAGAATAAGAAATTTCCCCATGGAATGAAACATGAGAGACTATGGACTATGAGAAACAAACTGAGGGCTACAGAGGGGAGGGGGGTGGGGGAATGGGATAGACCGGTGATGGGTAGTAAGGAGGGCACATATTGCATGGTGCACTGGGTGTTATACACAACTAATGAATCATCGAGCCTTACATCAAAAACCGGGGATGTACTGTATGGTGACTAACATAATATAATGAAAAATCATTATTAATAAAAAAAAAAAAAAAAAGAAATTTCCCCATGATGTTTCTTCATGTCTATCCATTAGGCACACATGCATCCCTTGGCATATGACCACCATACCTGGGAGCCCAGGCAGATCTCTGGTAAAGTAAATACAGTTTAAGCTTTAGAGTCACTTAACATGCATAGACCTCCTTCATGGCCCTGAGAGAAACGGTAGCAATATGTTTTTGTAACATTTGCAAAAATGAGATTTTTTCTTTAACCAAAATTATTTAGGATCTTTCCATTCTGACTGCTCCATCATACTTCTCTCATGTCAGGTGGCATCGGACTGGCTATCAGCATTTTGGGGATCCAGCCAAAAGGAAATTGAGTTGAGATACATTTAATTTGGGTTAGTGGAATATATTTATGTTGCCCACAGTTGTTTTTTTATATAGGTAAATTATTCTGAGCTATCCCATTGTAGGAATGGTTTCCAGAAATACTTGTTTTGCCCACTGAGTCATACTAGGAGGGACCAATACAGAGGTCATATTGAGACAAACTTTTTCCCATACAGCATCCAGCACTAGAAGTATGTGGAAAATAGGAAAAATAAATTTTGAATTGTACAGAACCAAAAGCTAATCTGTAAAAAATTCTTCCAATCATCAAATGAGCACAATTCTAAGTAGAGCATCTATTTATCATCCTCATTAAAACAGAAGTTCTCACATCTTGGGGAAGTCTCAGTAACACAGAGTACATAATTATAGATAAAACACATTTTTTCTGGGATTTATGTGAAATTGAATTTATCAGAAGTCTTGTGTTTGAAGGACATATCTGGTAGCAGAAATACACAGCAATACATTTGTGTGTGGTCATACTTAAGCATCCTATCAAACCATCAAACAAATCTCAATAACCCATATTTAGTGAAACACTGAATTATGTTCATACTCTCCCCATAGAAAATGATAATACAAAAATCATGTCACATGAAAAAGCAATCAAAATTTAATCTGCTAAAATGTAAAGAAAAAAGGTATCGTGAAGATGTGTCAGACAGTTATAATTTAAAAATATGTTTTTCTGGGTGTATTTGTATTATTTGTCATTTGTTAAATTTATAATGTTTTAATTTGTCTCCTCACCCAAATAAATATCATCTTTGGTTCTCATTCTGTAGGCTTTAATCTTCTATTATTTTTCTTTAAAAGGGCTCCAAAACTGTGTAACCTTCTGGCCTACAAGTCTTGGATATTCTCATGCTATAAATAACATTTGAGGTGAATTATGCTGGGAAGATTCTGTACCTATTCAATGTAAACTTCTTAAACTCAGAGAGATTAACAATTATTTCCTTCTATGTCCAGACTTTCTACCCACTTGTGAACTCTCCTTGTCCATATCACTCAAAGCAAAACCGATAGCATCCTCATAATTTATACTATTGTCTTTTTATTCTAGAAAAAGATGAATCATGGTTATAATTTTTATTTTTACCACTGCCCTTTGTTCAGCCCCACACACGATTTAAAAAAGCATAATCATTCTTGCAAAAAAGAAATTCAGAATCATCGCCAAATGAAAATGATTCATTCTTCACCAGAAAAGAAAAACACAATGCATTATTAACAATAAAATCTCTGTAAGCATAGAAGTCATGAATCCGTTTCTCAAAAACCTATTTTGCCAAACTATTCATGCTTTTCATTTAAGGGAGTAGTATTCCTATATTTTAGGTTTTCACGTGCATATCATTTACTAAATTTACATCAAATATAATATAATGTATCTACAACATAATGTCTAAGTATGAAAGTCAGTATTTTAATATAATTGCCCATTTATATTAAAAGCCTCTTATAAAAATCTTTTCCCCTCCTGAAATATCTTTTTTCCCAATGAGAATAATAGTCATAATTACAGAGTAGTAACACATGACAGATAATGTTCCAATTTTAGAAAATTAGCTCTTTCTTAGCCTTGCAATGAAACCCTTTTTATCTGACTTGGTATCAGTGTCATGCAGAATGAGGGTATTATTTGGCTTTTCAAGGTAAAGAGACACCTAGTAAAGAATCCACTGAGACAAAATTATATTAGCCAACACCGATGGTACTCAAAAAAAGAAAAAAAGAGAGAAAAAAAAGATAGCCGAAGAAAATGGTTTGAAGCAGTTTTTAAAACTACACTTAAACCATTCCTTTAAATTAAAATTGAGTTTTATATTCACAGCACATTGATTTGTCTTCTGGTAAAACTGGATGTCCAGTAAGCCATTTCCAAATATTTCTTGATATCATATAAGTCTAGTACTACAACCAGTCTGTTCATCACATGGCTTAAAACTTAGTCTCTAAACCCCCAAACCAGGTTATCTAGAATGTTTAAGTGGTCAATAATAACAGAGTGAAATGAGCACTGGCCAATATGTCTGCATCCAGCCTCCCCCGGCACCACTTCTCACTTGGCCTCAATTTGTCTGTAAAGTGGAAGTGGGGAGGGTGGGTTAGACACAGTCTTCTGTGGAATACTTATTTCTTGAGTAACGACCCATTACCATGGATAAGTTCAAATTCTCTACTTGGGAAGTAGTTGTAATTTTCTCCATTTTACAAACGAGGAAACTGAGTCTCAGAGAGGGAAAGAAGAGAGGGAGAAAATTCCCAGCCAAGACTGCGAGAGGTATGCTTTTTATTGCACCTGCTCCTTGACAATAGCTCTGCCAATTCCTTATCCTACAGAATAGAGAACTTGGTCTCCGAAAGACAAAGTCACATTGCTAGTAAGTGGTAAGCTGGGCTTTGAAGCAAGGTTGCCTTGACAACAAGCCTTGTGTTCCTCGTCACTATATGACTCCTTCTTCTTCTTTTCTCTTGTATTGTCATAAGAACACTTAACGTGAGCTATGCCTGAACAAATTGTTCAGTGGGTAATACAGTATTGTTAACTACAGGCATAATGCTGTACACAGACCTCTAAACCTTATTCATCTTGCATGAATGAAACTTACACCCATTGAACAGCAACTCCCCATTTCCTCTGGTCCCTAGGCCCTGAAAACTACCATTCTACTACTCTCTATGAATTGGACTATTTCAGATACCTCATGTAATTGGAATTATGCACTATTTGTCCTTCCGTGACTGGCTTCTTTCACTTAACATAATACCCACAAAGTCCATCCATGTTATCACAAATGGCAAGATTTCATTCTTTTTTAATGACAAATAATATTCCATTGTATGGATATACCACAGTTGTTCATCCCTTCATCTGTCAATATATCTTGACTATTGTGAATAATTCTGCAGTGAATATGGGGTGCAGATATCTCTTGAAGTTTCTTAATTCAATTATTTTGGTTATCTACCCAATAGGATTGATGGATTATATGGTAGTTACATTTTTAATTTTTTGACAAACCCTAATACTATTTTCTACAGTGGCTATACCATTTTATATTCCCATCAACATATATAAGTGTTACAATTTCTTCACAGACTCATCAACACTTGTTATCTTTTGTTTTTCTTTAATCCTGACAAATGTGATGCCTTATCTCATGGTGGTTTTGATTTGCATTCTCCCCTAGTGATTAGTGATGTCAAACATTTCATATGTATCTGTTGGCCATTTATAAGTCTTCTTCAGAAAAATGTCTATTCTAGTCTTTTGTTCATTTTTTTAATAGGGTTTTTTGGGGGTTGCTATTAAGTTATAGGAATTTCTTATATATGTTGAATATTAACCCCTTATCATATCTACAGTTTGCAAATATTTTCTCCCATTTCATGGGTTGCTTCTTTCACTCTATCGATGGTTTTTAGTTGATGTCATCCTGCTTGTCTATTTTTGTTTTTGCTGCTTGTGCTTTTAGTGTCATATCCAAGAAATCATTGTCAAGACCAATGTCAGGAAGCTTTTCCATTATTTTTTCTTCTAGGAGTTTTACAGTTTCAGGTCTTATGCTTAAATCTTTAATCCATTTTGAATTGATTTTTGTATATGGTGGAAGGTAAGGGCCCAATTTCATTTTTTGTATGTGGATACCCAGTTTTCCCAGCACCATTTGTTGAAGAGACTATCTTTTCCCTAGTGTGTATTCTTAACACCCTTATCAAAAATCAGTTGGCCATAAGCACATGGGTTTATTTCTGGGCCCTCTATTGAACATTTTTTCATGATAAAAAATCTTAATAAGCTAGGTAGAGAAGGAATTTTTATAGGCATAAAGGCCAAATATGAAAAGTCCACAGTGAACATCATACTCAATGGTAAAAACCAAAAATTTTTTCTCTAAGATCAAAAAGAATGCAAGGATGTTCACTCTTGTCACTTCTATTCAACACAGTACTGAAGTCCTAGCCAGAACAATTAGGGGGAAAAAAGAAATAAAAGGTATCCAAATAGGAAAAAAAGAAGTAAAATTATCTCTGCTTATAGGTGATATGATCTTACATGTAGAGGACTCTAAAGATGCCACAGTAAAACTGTTAGAACTAATAAATAAATGTAGTTAAGCTGCAGGACAAAATCAACATTTAAATATCAGTTGCATTTTTATACAATAACAATGAACAATGAACAATAAAGAGGAGGAAATAAAAAACAGTTCCATTTACAATAGCATGAAAAAGAATAAAATACCTACAAATAAACACTTAACTAAGGAGGTGAAAGACATACATTGAAAACTACGATACTGAAGAACACACACAAAAATGGAAAAACATTTCATGTTTATGTATTAAAAGACTTAACAATGTTAAAATGCCCACACTGCTCAAAGTTACCTACAGACTCAGTGCAATCCCTAGCAAAATCCCAATGGCATTTTTCACAGACACAGAGAAAATTCTTTCTTTTTTAATTCTATTCATTTATTTGAGAGAGAGAGAGAGGGAGATGGAGAGAGACCACTGGGGGGGGGGAGGCAGAGGGAGAAGCAGGCTCCCTGCTGAGCAGGGAGTGCATCATAGGGATTGATCCCAGGACTCTGAGATCATGACCTGAGCTGAAGGCAGATGCTTAACCGGCTGAGCCACCCACGTGCCCCCAAAACAGAGAAAATTCTAGAATTCATATGGAATCATAAAAGACCCTGAGCAGCCAAAGCAATCTTAAGAAAGAAGAACAAAGCTGGAGTCATCACACTTTCTGATTTTAAAATAGATCACAAAGATACAGTAACTAGAACTATGGCACTGGCACAATAGTTGCTGCTTGAATCAATTTTTCTCTCAGCTCTCTTCCAGTCAGATAAATGGACAAATGAAAGTGAATCTATTGCCCAACCTCCAAAGATCTTTCAATGTTCCCCAAGAAAAGCTCCAATTGCACTTGTGAGGACACATTTCCCAGAGCATTTCCATCAGCCTAAAGACAGGCTGGAAGAAAGAAAATTACTAATAGGCCCCAACTTCATTTGAATTCTGATGACCCAAAAAAATCATGGATATCATTTGAGACTGTTTGTAAGGATAATTAATCTTTAAAGATACCACTACTGCCAAGTCTTCAAGTATCTTAAACACATAAATCTGGGTAAGATGAAAGGTGAGTACATATTAACAACAAAATGATCTAATTAGCAGTCTTACTGAATAAACTGATGCAGCTATACTAGAAATTTTATCTGTTGCTAAATCAAGAAACTTTTTAAAGAGAGAGAGAGAAAAGAAAGAAAGAAAGAAAGAAAGAAAGAAAGAAAGAAAGAAAGAAAGAAAGAAAGAAAAAAGAAAAAAGAGAAAGAAAGGAAGAAGAAAGACAGACTTTTCTGGGAATAGTCTTGCTCAAAAAACCAAGACACCCAGTATCTTTTTTTCTAAGATCAGAAGATTCAGTGGCAGCCCCAAATTATGGACCACATACCTGCTCAGCCCATACTGTAGATCAGGTATCTAAACAGCCTGAACAACTGTGACCCAGTACACAGCAACTTCTCTGGGCGAAAGACCTGGATTAAATCCCATTATCAACAGTTTACTAAAAAATGGACAACTGAGTATCTGAGAAATAGCCAAAAGAGCCATTAAAAGGAACTAACAGGTATCTTTTTGGCCCCAAGAATAAAAACATAGAGTAAGCCAAAGAGAATATTTGAGATATGAGCAACTTACAGAGAGAAGTGTTACGCCAGACTAAAGACAAATGTTCAAGCAAAAAACCTGAATAGTCTGCTTATAATCAAAACACAGGGATTTATCAAAACCAGACACTCTTTTGGCTACTGAGATTAGTTTGAATGATTACATACCCCTCTTCTTTGAGAGCAGAGAGCAACTCTTATTTCACTATGGCATGAAAGGTAATGTGAGAAGGACTTAATTAAGAGGTGAATATCATTCATTTCAGTCGAATCTGCATTATGGGAGTACATAAAGGATTTTGCCACATATCACTATCTTATAGACTGTGGGCAAATTTCCAAAATATTAATTTGCCCTTAATCACATGAATGAATCAGCAAGTTGAGAGCATTGTCTTAAGATGCAGAAATGAAATTCTACATTTTCGTGCCTGTTTGATTATAATATCTTACCAGTAGCACCTGCCACAGCATCTGTTCTTTGACAATAAGAAAATACCTAGGTTTGTTCTTTATATTTTTCCTGTTAGTTTCAGCTGCTCCCTAAGCCACAAAACCCAAAATAAATCAGTTTAAAAGATAAGCTTAAGGTTCTGAAAAAGAAGAGAAAGAACCAACAAGATAGTGAAAAAAAGAGATACAAAGGACAAAGCAAGCAATCAAAAGCTGAATCCAAGAGGAAACGAGGGTCTGGGGAGCCTTTCATCTCTAGATAACCGATTCAATCTGTCACTGATATGTCCCTGTTATGTTGTTGCTGAAAATTGCCACCATCTGACGGATACCTGGTGGATACTGAAATTCTGTTGTCTTGTCTACCTCTTGGGAAAATGTGAACCAATCTTCCTTTCTTGCCTCTACCACACAGTGGTCTCTTCCCAGGGCCCCCTTAGCAGATCTGAAATCTGGATTTAAGGAAAAACCTCTGCAGATATAATGCATAACCACCCTCATCATATAGGAAATGTGTTCTTCTCTCCAGAGAGCTATTATATTCTATTAAAATCTTCTTACTCCCCTAAGAACAGTATCAAAAATGTCTGTCTCCTTGACAAAGGCAGACCATGTGGGCTGCTTTTTACTTCTTTCTGACTTAGATTAATTTCCACTCCCTAAAATGATGTACAGTTTATATATTGCGGAAAATAAGACCATAACATAGAATCAAAACTAAATCTAACTGATTTACTAAAGCTACCATTCTAGATTCGTTAACACAGCAAAATTATGGGCCTTCTCTTATACATAGTTATAATCTATGACCCTCTTAGTTAAAAAAATTATGACACTCAAGAAAAGTGGGAGGGAAGATTTTGTGATAATTGAAGGAAGAGAAAATTTGTAACATTTAAAGAAAATGATATAGTCAATGTCAGCAAACTTTTACTTGAAAGGCTCTTGTGGAAAGTTACACTTCTCCAGTAAAATATCAGGGCTCTATCAGTTTTCTTTCTCTAATAGGTTATATTACATGATGACCTGGCCATGATGGAAGCTAATTTCTTCATCATCACTCACCAACAGACACCAAATGCCATGAGAAATAACTACAATCAGTGAAATACTCCAGAACCCATGTAAACCGCCAGGAACTAGATTTTAACTTGACATATCTCCTTAGTGTCCTGTTGCACCTGCTGTATTTCCAGCCCTAGAAATTCCTCTGTCAGATCAAGTGACACTTCATGACTGAACAAGACTTCACCCCCACTCCCAACCAATGCCAGTCTACCACCAGAAATGAAAGCAACTGCTTCCACAGCCAAAGCCAACATCGAACCTAACAGGAAATGTCTAAGAATGTTTGCTCTGTCAGGTGGCAATAGCTAAGGCTCATTACAATGATGTTGTGGATGGGGGGATACAGAGAGAGAGTGAGAGCTGCTTTTACACAATTTAATTCACTATCCGAGATAAGAGCCAGGATATATGTTACTGTTTTGCATTTTCTTTTTCAGAAGAAATGTGTTTTGCTATAGCAGATAGAAGTCTATTGACATCTTTAAAAAAATCTAATAACATTATTTAGCTTCCAACCAATACTTTCCTGACATTGTTTGTAATTATGCCACGAAGTTGAGGCCTTTTTAAATCTTAATTCTTTCTTTCACTGAGCTCTGCAATAACAATGGGTTATGACTTCAATGGGATAGTCTAATGGTGGATTATGACGTTAGTGGGATATTGCAATGATGACTGAATGAGGAAATCAGGTTCCAAACTGTTGGATTCTACTTCAGTACCCCTGAAGACAGAATGGGCACTTAGGGGACAGAGCATAATGGGAATCAGTGATGCTTTGGAGGGTCACCCAATCTGTCCTACTCTTTGAATTAAAAGGGAGGATATGGATAATAGAAAGGATGTCAGAGAAACAGCAGAGTTGGCATGGAAGGATGGGATTATCATCCTCGGGATCTTATGTGAAGAATTTCTTATTAAACTTGCTGACCTCTGAATCTTCCAGGTGTGCTTCCGATTCTGGGAGAAGGAAAGAGAAACTGCATAGCTGAATTGAGAAGGTCCCTGTGGAGGCTGCAGCATTGTTTTTAGGTCTACCTAGTATCCTACCAGTCTCTTTCTTTTTCATCATGATGAGAAGACACTGCAGGACACTAGGAGACATGAACTGGATAAAAATGTTTTGTTCCCTTTTAAATGCCTTTAAAAGTCACATCTGGATATTATCTTCTCTTGATTCCACTTCTCCCACCAGCTTCTTCCCTGTTTCTTTGCTCTCCTTATCTATTCCCACAGTCTTCTACTCTTTTTTTCTTCATTCTCTATTAAATCCAATCCAAAGAGAACTGTGTCCACCTCCTTTGACCAAATCTGCTCTTATCACAGTCAAAAATGACCTCCAATGGCCCATCTGCAGGCATCACTAACATTTTATAGCTTTGACTCACCACCATCTTTGACACTAACTTCAACTGTCTCAGGGATACCAGAGTCTCCAAGTTTTCTTCCTTCCTCGCTAGATCATTCTTTTTTCATTTACTTGGCTGGTTCCTCCTCTTCTTCCTCCCCCAAAAATCACCCCAGGGCTTTGACTCCCCTGACTACCCCATCTAGTCTCTTGCTTTTAAATACCACGTGTATACTGGCAACAACCAAATTCAGCAGCTCAGACCTGTCCTCTGAACTTCAGACGAAATAGTCTACTTAATCTCTCTACGTGAATGTCCAGTAGAAATGTTAAATTCAGCATGTCAAAAATGCAACTCCTTCGTTTTGGCAGTGACAATGGAGGATAAAAATGTTTCCTGGGCCTGGCAGCTGAGTATGTCAGACTGGAAACAATGTCAGGACGTGGGATTGGCAGAGGATAAAGAACTGAAGGGAACTCCACTACAGACCATGGAAGTGTTAGTAGTGACAGCTGACAATATTTTGCATGTGGCATTTAAAGTAGGGTCAAATATAAAAGGAGGGACAATAGCAAAATATATAGATCAGAATGGCAGTAAATTCTTTCAATGACCTCAGCTCCCCAGATACTTGCCGATTTCCACTGGTAACTGCATAATACTGAATTGAGAAGGTCCCTGTGAAGTATTATGCCACATAATACTCCCCATTTTAGGGAAACCTCATCCCTTCTCTAGCTCTAAGATTCATCTCCTCCTCAAGAATAGTGTGCAATTCTGTCACCCATGGAAATATATTCCCCAAAGGTGTGAGTTATTCAGTCAAATATGGTCTTTTCTGAGATGTCCCTACTAGTATGTGGTGAGTTATTCTTCCTTAATTCATCTACTAAGTAAGTACAGTGTTAAAAACAAGACAACAGTCCCAAAATGCAGTCACTTATGCTAAGCCCACATCACCAAACTGAGACTTAAATTCACTTTCAGCTCTCTCAGAAATGGAATCTTAAACCAGTTCATTGACTGGAATCACCTGATCAGCATTAATTGGGTAATTTTCCTGTACACCCTTGTCATCCCCTAAAGGAAAGTCACCTTGAAATAACCACTCCAATTTTTTGCCTAGTACAAAGTCCTTGTTCCTGCTCCCTTCTCTCTAGAAAGTCTTGTTTTGTACACTCCTCAAAACTCCTTTATCTGCTAGATTGGATGCGTGCCCGATTCATGAATCATTCAGTAAAACCAATAAGATCTTTAAAATTCACTCGGTTGAATTTGGTTTTTTAACAAGAAGAACACACACACACATACATCTCACAGATACATAGTCATCCACAGAAGAGTAGAACTTCAAACCATATTAAGGAAAGAAGCACTTCGCTATCCATCTCTGCACATGTCAATAGTTTACATTATTTGAAAAACAGTGGCACTTGCCCTTTGTATTCCTTCTATTTTCACCCTAAGAAAAACTATGTACATACAATGTATATCATAGAAAAATACTATTTTTAATACCTGAGAAATAATCGAGCCCTCTCCAAAAGCATCTTTCTATTGATATTCACCCGTTACTACAAAAAGACCAAGCAGAAGCTTTGAATTTCAACAAAATTTTTTATAGCTTTCTAGCCAGGGCAGAGTCCTAGAACTACTTTTCTTCTATAAAATCAATATAAGGAAATAGTTTGAGAGGTTGCGATATTTCTGCAGGATGAGACCTGCAGAGACTGAAAGTTGAATGCACACACACACACACACCCACACACCACCTAACAATGATGTTGAAAATAGTGCCTTCAGATACCAGCGGTCACAGGAGGCACTGCCACCCTGCCCAGCCAGTGGAGGTCGGCCCACGGCTGCCAAATCACAGAGGTGGTGATGCCAATGCTAAGGGAACCAGTAACAAGGTCAAGCATTCCGGAGGAGACGTCTCCTCTTACACTGAGATTGCTGCTGACACACTGATATCACCTCTGTTGCCAAAGCTGTCCTGATCACCGCCGCCTATCAAGTGCAGTGCTTCTGGCACATTGCCATTACGTTCTGCACTCAGTACGCCTCCAAGATCAAAGAGAAAGAGCTCATTTAGTTTTTCAAAGTCTTCTATTTGAAGCCTCCTCGGAAAATTTCAGTGATAGACATGGTGCTCTCAGAAGTGCATTTTTCTGTAGATTTTGCCCCACTGTCCTTAAACAAACCAGACTCTTTCTTGGAGGGATCTTCAGTCACTCGTGCAAATAGAGGCCTGCCAGACCTACCCCAGGGATTAACACATGTTCCCAGACTGCTTAAATCCTTGGAGGAGCAGTTTAGGCTTACTCAAGCCAGGAGCCAACACTAAAATCAGGATTTGAAAGATAAGTTAGGAAGAACTGAAGTTTAGGAATATAGACAACCAAAGCAGCAGCCAATGCCCAGGAAGCTGAGGAAAGTGCTGGGAAATCCTGAAGTGTCACCACTATAAAAAGAAATTAATAAATAAGTGAGAGCTGGACTGATGGCATTTGTAAGAAATATCAGAGCACATGAAAACAGTTGAGAAAGACTGTCTTCTTCATCCCTTGTACCATTCTCTGGCTGTGGGAGCCTTCTCCATAACATGCCCCAAGGCCACAATTCTTGGGAGACCTTTAGTTTCAGTTAGTAGGATGCTTCAGCTGTGGATTTGAATGTTTACCAAAAATCAAACATACATACAATACCAGTAAGCCATAAATAGGAACAAAATATTGCTAACTTAACAACTTGGATAGATCTCAAGGACATCATACTGAGTGAAAAAAGTCAGTATCAGAGGGTTACATGTCATATGATTCCCTTTATACAGCAATCTCTAAATGACAAAGTTATAGTAGTGGAGAACAGACAGTAGTTGTGGGAGTTAGGTTTGGAGGAAGGGTGTGACTTTTATGGGAAAGCACAGAAATTTCTTTGTGGTGGTGGAAGTTTTGTACCCTGAATATGCTGTTGGTTACCAGAGTCTACACAAGTGATCCACTTTATAGAACTACAAACATGCGTGCACGCACACACACACACACACACACACGGAGTACTTTTAAAAGCTAGTGAGATCTGGGGCACCTGGGTGGCTCAGTCGGTTAAGTGTCTGCCTTCGGCTCAAGTCACAATCCCTGGGTCCTGGGATTAAGCCTCATGTTGTGTGCTCCCTGCTTCTCTGTCTCCCTCTGCCTCACCCTCGCTCGTGTTCTCTCTCTCACTCTCACTATCTCCTGTCTCTCTCTCTCAAATAAATAAAATCTTAAAAAAAAAAAAAAAAAAAAAAAAAAAGCTAGTGAGATCTGAATAGGTTCTGTCCTGACTTTGACAACATGCTTTAGTTATGTAAGACCTTATCACCAGAGGAAGCCAGGTGAAGCGTACACAGGAAACTCTCTGTACTGTTTTTGCAACTCTTTGTGGGTCTTAAACTGTTTCAAAATAAAAACCTATTTTACAAAATCAAGCATACAACTTTCACAAGAAAACAGAGATGGAAATAATGGGCTGTCCAGAATTATCCAATTCATTAGGTATACAAGAAAAATGCACAGACTTGTTGGGTACTACAATTATGAATAAAATGGTCACAAATTATTAATATTTCCTGAGGGTTACTATCACGATCCTCTAATATGCCAAGTCTAAAACCTTATTAAAAAGTCAGTTTTTCACTGATTTAAAAAAAAAATCTTTAACAATTGCACAGAACCAAAGTCTATTTGGCCATGGGTCTTCATCTTTGAGATGCATACTAGCCTAAACAAATAGTAAACATATAATTCAATAGGGGTATGTCCGCATCTGAAACACAGCACCTATAATAACAATTAAAACAGTCATTTGACCTGTAACAATACATAGATCATCTCCATTTCTGAGACACAACAGTAATATGAAGAATTAAATGGATATTAGTTTTTTTTACTGCTCATTCTGTAAGTATTTATGAGGTGCTATGTATGATGCTGGGAATACAGAATAAATAAACATGATTTATGACTTCAGAGAACTCACATCCGGCCTTGAGAGTAAAAATACACACAATGATACACACATCTACCAATCTCACCCACCCCAGCTTGTGTTACAAATAACTTTGTTTCCAATGCTCTGAATGCAGACAAATGAGTTTGCAAAAGTTACACTGCAACAGGAATTAAAATTTGTTATCAAGCAGTTTCTTCCTGACCACAGCTAGGTAACAGGAGTTAATAGTTCCCAAAGTGGAGAGGAAGCAAAAGCAAGATAAGAGGCGACTGATTATGGGAATAAAATAATTAAGGTCCATTAAGATCAATTACCAACATAGAGATTTTAGCAATTTTCTTTTTAGTCATTCACAGTGGTCCTTCCTTCTCTTACTGCCTTATGCCACAATATTTATTATCCAGAAAGAAAATTAACCCAATCAGCCCTTCTCCCTCATTTGATACAGAGTGCTCAGATTCTCAAAAGAATGAATCCTGCATTCATTCCATTCTGTGTGTTACATTCACGTTTCCTTTGCTTCTGACTTGCCCCAGCACAACACAATTTCAAAACCGGGTGTGAGAGCCACTTACCACAAAGCTCAAGGTTCTGGAAGCCAGCACTGGTATCTGCTTTATTCCTAATCTACTCTTATTGAACTTTCTTGTTTTTAAAAATCAGATGCTTAACATCCTTGAGTGTACTGCAAGATTTAACTTGGAAAAAGTTGTATGTGTAATGTTTATTATTGATAGGTATGCTTTTAAATTTACTTGTTAGCTTTGAGAGGCAAACTTTATGTCTACTCACCAAATGGTAGTTATAATTCTGAATGCAGAGTGTGAGCCATTTAAACCAGATCCGTTTTAAGTAGGTCCAAGTCTAGACTCCTCCAGTTGCCTATTTGTAAAATAAATTCTGTGTATTCTCTGTCTTTCAGTTTACCTGAGTCATCTCTGATCAGTATCAGTGTTTGGTGGGGGTGGGGGGGGCAGTTAAATTAGAAACTTCTTTTGTATTTGGCATGAAATCTACAATAAAATAGAAACTACTCTAAATTGACATTCTCTTCACAAATACCCCCACTTCTTTACGGCAAAAAAGAAGCCATTTGTAGGTAGTGTATAATCCTTATAATATTCACTTGGTCAACAAATACGTATTGAGCACTTATTCTGTGCTAGGCACTGTTCCAGAGATTGGGATACAATAGTGAACAAAACAAACACCCGTGCCTTCATAAAGCTTACATTCTAACAGGGGAGAAATAATCCACAGATATGAGAAATGATACAGGGACATGACAAATAAAATGCCCATTTGCACAAAAATGTAGGGGCTGATTATTTTATAATCAGGGGGCATGGTCAAAGTTATGTGACATGAGGGGCACCCGGGTGGCTCAGTTAAACGGCTGCCTTCAGTACAGGTCATGATCTCAGGGTCCTGGGACTGCACCCCATCTCAGGCTGGCTTTCCTGCTCAATGGGGTTTCTGCTTCTCCCTCTGCCTCTGCCTCTGCCCCCACCCCCACTCGTGCTCTCTCTCTCTCAAATAAACAAAATCTTCAAAATAAAAAAAAAAATTATGTGATGTGAGAAATCAGTTTTTTTCATGTGTGATTACAACATAATTCTGTCCTTCATCTGGTATAGTGTGCTTGTTTCTGACATAAACAAGTGAAGACATTGGCCATAACTCTCACTACTGGGCAGACAATACAGGAACTGGGCACCTACATGCATTCTCAGCCACAGTATCTGAGCCCAGCTCTGACTGATGAGCAGAGGAGAGCCTGCGTGAGCACCCAGACAAATATGAGGTCCTGGAGGTACCTGTTGGTACTCCAGACCCACGGCCAAAGGTACGTGTTGAAGGGGTTATCTCTTCCTCTTGTGAGGCAACTGAAGTTCCCCAAAGGACGCCTGAGGGCACTGGTCTAAGGGACAGGAGTGGGTGCTTTGAAGCTAAAGAAGAAAAAGGAAAGAAAAGGAGGGGTCAGGAGAGAGTATATGTGTGTGAGCACCCTCACCTTGAAGTACCAAATCCACAGTCCCTTCCCTTGGGTCCCTTAAGGGAAAAACAAAGTCACAACTTTGATATTCATGTGATGTTTTCATTATAATCAGGTGTATGTTTGATCTGGGAATAAAACTAAGCATACAGGAGAGTCTCAGGAAAAGGATGACAGATGCCCCCAAAACATACTGCTGGGCTTTCCAGTGGAGACAGCGTACACACACAGACTCATAAGCAGAGTGTCCGCAGGTTCTCAGCAACAGCACAATGATCCCCTGATAAAAGGCAAAAGAAACAAAACAACAATAACAAAACAAAAACAAAAACCAACCTCCCATACATGAGATTGTGAGACTGAATTCTAGATTATCCCCTACACACACACACACACACACAAACACAAACACACACACATATATACAAGCAAGGAGTGTTCTTGAGGACAGGTGGAGTTTGTCCTACCAGCCTAAGTATGTACAAATAGGAAATGATAGTACGTACAATGCATGCATCTTCTTCTGGGGAAAGGTGCTCTAGCATTTCAGAGTATAATCATACAAGTAAAGTTCCCGGCAGCTTCTATATGGTTGCACACCGAGTAATGACGTCAAAATAGAGTCTAAGCCCTATGTGACCAATTAACTCTACAAAAATACACAGTAAACCTTAGTACAAATTTGAGCCACATAATCAAATGATATAAAAATCTGTATTTATGTTCTGCCTACTAATAGTTTACATATGGATTTTCCATATAAAATATATTGTATTACTGAAAATAGCCCAGAATACACAGCACACTTTTGATTAATATTTCTGGGGACATATGGACTGGGGTAGAGCCCACAGGAAAAAAACTATCAGCAGTTACAGGACTGGCTTTTTGGTTAGTATATTATGTATTTTCTTTCCTTTACTTAAAACTTGAGCCATGTGTACAACGTAATTTGTGAGTATTTTATTTGTTTTTATTATTATATTTATTAATATTTTATTAAGTCTAACCTTATAGAAGTAAAAATATAGATAAGTTATTAAGTTATTTTTAAAAGCAATTTTTCAATGTTTTCATGTTTGAGTAATTAGTTAATGTAGTGAATGTTTATATTTTGTTCATGTCCTTTTATTGAGTACATTATAATTAATTACCAAGCTATCAAAACACTTGCATGGTTTAAAAAAATAAAACAATGGTTCAAAATATGTTTCACTTCAAAGTATCAACTTGCTCTAGTAAGTTATTTTAACCACAGCCAAAACAAACACATTCTAAAAGCAGGGCAATTTAAATACAGAGTTGGTGGTATTTCAGGTCATCATTACAAATTCTCCTAGTTTACTTACTGGTAAATATGCTCTCAAAGACAGAGCTTTTGAAGAGTAAATAAAACATTGGATTTAATACTACATTCGGCCAAGTCATTTTGAGGATCCTAACTTCTTTGGAGTGCAAATAGCGAGGCTTCAAAGAGAATGAGAAAGCCGAGCACACAGGCCAGGGACATCAGATATTGCCAGAGTCCACAGCCAACAGGAGACATGCTGGGACTGCAGTCTTTCTTACCTGCTTCTGTGGTTACTAAAGAAAAAGAGACAGGTTTATCTTCCAGACACCTATCACGGAGCAGAATCACTCTCCAAAACACTCAGAGAGGAGCTACTTCTCCCTGGTATACCGATCCCTATAGCAGCTAGGTCAGAAGCAGAGGCATTTCCATGAGCCTGCTGGAGAAGACAGTGTGACAGTCTGTAACTTCATTGTTTTTGCTGAAGGTTTACAGAAAATCAGAAAACTAACCCCATTCTGTATTCCCTGGAGCCAATATTTTTCTAAAGTGATTCTGAAGATAATTCCTAATGAATCTAATAAATATCTTGATACAGATGAAATGGCAAATGGGACCTGAATTTTGCTTACTACAGATAAAAAGTCTATCATAAACATTACTAGATTTAGATACAATAAACGTGTGCCAAACTGAACTGATACCTGTAATCTTCGTATATCTGGTCTACCATATATATTTTAAAGAACATTATCCTAGATGAACAGTGATCTGGATTACCAAATAAAATAAATTGAGTAAAGATTTTTCTAACTCTAAATATGCAAGTATTATGCCATAGTGTAGACCAGTTACCTAGATAACGTTTTTTTGTTTTCATTTTCCTTGCATGATATATACTGGGTCCACCTTTGGCTTGTTCAGATCTCAAAGTCACTCCTCAAGACATTGATTCTGACTATCCTATCTAAAGCAGTATCGCCTTGTTGTATTTTTTTACCCTGCTTTATTTTTCTTTATGACATGTACATCATACTGCCATTATAATATATATTAGTTTATTGCCATATTCTCCAGCAGAATGTGAGGCTCTTCAAAGAAGAGGGTTTTTTTTACTAAATTCACTGTCATATCACCATTGATGGAAGAATGGATAAATAAAATGTGATACATACATACATATTATTATATTATATTATATAGGTAATTCGGCCATAAAAAAAGAAGGAAATCCTGACATTTGTGACAACATGGATGAACCTTTAGGGCATTGTGCTAAGTGAACTAAGTCAGACAGAGAAAGATAGAGTATGATCTCACTAGTGTGTGGAATCTAAAATATTGGACTCATAGAAATAGAATGCAGACTAGTGGTTACCAGCGGTATGTGTGGGCCAGGGAAGGGGGTGGGGAGAAGTAATAGGTGAAGGTGGTTAAAGGTGGTTAAACAGAATTCCAGTTATTGGATGAATTTAAGTTCTAAGGATGTACAGCATGGTAACTCTAGTTAACAATATCGTGTTGTATATTTGAATATTGCTAAGAGAATAAATCCTAAAAGTCCTCACCACAAAACAAAACAAAACAAAAGATAACTATGTGAGATGATGGATGTGTTAACTAACCTTATTGGGGCAATCATTTTGCAATATGACACATACATATCAACACAACATATATCAAATCATCACTCTGAACCCCTTAAACTTACACAGTTTTGTATGTTGACTGTTCCTCAATAAAGTTAGGGGGTTAAAAAAAAACTTGTTGAAAAAAATAATTAAGTGGAAACACTATGTGCAGAGAAAATGGCTGAGATTTTCCAAAACTGATGAAAAACATTAACCCACAAATTCATAAAGTGCTATAAATCCCAAGCAGGATAAATGGGGGGGGAAAAAAGCCATTCCTTGTCACATCACAGTAAAACTGCTGAAAAAAAAAAAAAACCTTTGAAGTAGTCAGAGGAAAAAAGTCATACTACTTCCCAAGGAACAATACAACTGAGAGCCGCCTTCTCCACAGAAATGTTGGAAGACAGTGAAGTCTATCTTAATATGCTGAAAGACAGCAACTGCCTATCTACAACATTACACTTAGTGAAATCCCCTTCAAAAATCAGGATGAAATAAATACTTTTCCAGCAAACAAAAGCTTTGAGAAATTCATCACCAGCATACCTGAATTAAAAAGAAACACTGAAGGAAATTCTTCAGGCAGAAAGAAAATGATCCCAGAAGCCAAGAAATGAAGAGATGAATGAAGAACATCAGGAAAAGTAAAATGTGAAATAAATATAAAAACAAATGAATTTTGGGGCGCCTGGGTGTCTCAGTTGTTAAGCGTCTGCCTTTGGCTCAGGGCGTGATCCCAGCGTCCTGGGATCGAGCCCCGCATCGGGCTCCATGCTCCTCTGGGAGCCTGCTTCTTCCTCTCCCACTCCCCCTGCTTGTGTTCCTCTCTCCTGGCTGTCTCTCTCTCTGTCAAATAAATAAATAAAATCTTTAAAAAAAAAAACAAACGAATTTTGACTAGGCAAAACAATGATCATAGTGCTTTTTGCAAGGTTTTACATATATGTAAAATACCTGCACGTAACAATAATTGAAAAGACAAGAGGAAGTGAAACCACATTAAAGTCTTCAAATTTACAAACATAATCAGATAAGTGGTAAAAGTAAATGGACAGCCCAGTGTCACCAGACACTAGTGGGAGGTACTAATGTAAAAAACAGAGACCAAAATAATAAACAAATAAACAAACAGAACTGTCTGTAAAGAAACAGACAAGGCAGGGAAGAGAAAAAAAAAAAAACTAAATGCACTCAGAAAGTAAAAGGTTAACTCATATACATAGAAAAATAAGAAAAGACACTATATCCATGAAACAAGAAAAGAAAGCAAAAAAAGAATGTTCAGTAAACTAAATATAAAGCGTTTTTTGAAAATTAAAATGATAATAGCACAAACTAAAATTTCAGTGAAAGGATTTGAGGATAAAATTAGGTAAATCTCTCAAAAAGTAGAATATAAGGAAAAACATGAAATACAGGAGAGAAAAGATCAATTCAGGCATTTCAACATCAGAATAATAAGAAGAAATAATTGGAAGAGAAAAAAGAATAGATAAAACAGAAGGGATGAAATTTTTTTTTAATTTAAAGAAAATTTCCCCAAATTGAAAGGCAAGAGTTTCCAGATTAGAAGTAGTAACCAAAGGAATGAAAGAAAAGTTATTATAAGGAACATCATTTAAAAATTTCAGATCACCAAGGACAAAGAAAAGATTCAATAATTTCCAGGGAGAATTAAAAAATAAAAAGTCCAGATTCAAGGATCAAGGATCAGCATGGCATCAGATTTCTCTATAGTGACACTAGAAGCCCACAAATCAGGGGCAGTAATGTCAAATACTCTGCAGAAAAACGACTTTGATCTTAGACAACTCTACCCGACTGAACAAGAAATCACATGTGAGGACAAAACAAAATCATGACCTACATGTGAGTTCCCAAAACTTTACTTCCCATACCCCCTTTTTGACTAACTACTAAATAATGTTCTAAACCAAATTATGGGAGAAAACCAAGAAAGACATGGGGTTCAGGAAACAGGGCATCCATTATAGAAGCCAAGTAAAGAGAACCTTTCCTAGGGTGGTGAAGAGGAGTCGCAGGGTGGCAATTATGCATTGGGCCTTGTAAGCAACCAGTCCAAATCCAAACAGAAGGGAGGGCCCCCAGAAGGATGTGCTTCCAGCTCTCCCCCTCCCTGAACAAAAGGACCTAGACTGATTACCTAATATTTTCATAGGGACTGGGTGTATTGCAGGGGAGACTTAAACTTCTGGCAGACAGCTGAAAACGAGTTAGTGATCATTTTTGCTAAAGTACAGAGAAACCTAAGGAAAGATAAAAGAAGGAAAGAAGGAGTGAGACAGAGAAAGCCAATTATTAACTCTGGGAAACCCTAAACTTGTAAAAGATAGGAAATGTAACTATACCTTGGCATACATCACATCTGTGAGTAATATTTATATAGTTCCACCAATTTATATAATTACACCAATAGTGTAATTAGTGAATACTGACGCAATCAAAAATGATAAAGCAACACTAAGAGAAGATTAAGAGGGGGCATGTATCCTGAGGTTGCAGGATGTGGTTTCTTATTAAGAGCACTAAGTTTTTATCTTCCATAGTAAGAAGTCAGTAAATAAGAGCCAAAGCTGAAAAAAAATCAAGAAATGATGTTGCAAGCAAGTTATTAGAAAAATGGCAGTAAACAGCAGAAGAAACAGCTTAAAGTTGAAAGTGGTTGCCTCCAGAGACCAAGAATCAAAGAGGAAAGGAGTGGAGCCGGAGATTGCTGTTTTTTATTATGAGCTTTGTAAAAGATTTGACTTTCTCAATAATGTACATGTAGAACTTTGATAAAATAATATTAAATTTTAAAAGAGGGAAGGTGACATAAAGCTTTGTGAGCCACAAAATAAAACTAGAGTGAGTCACTGGTATGACACTAAACGCAAAATGCTCAGATTTTAAAGCTAAAACCTTGCTTTTCTATTCATTCTTGCTTTCTCATTCTTCTCAGGAGATTGATTAATTCACAGTAAAAAAAAAAAAACCCTCTGTGAACTACTAATTAGTAGCAATTAATGTCCCTTTTCCTTACGTCCAGTTGCAAATCACTGTTGCCTAAGAACTAGGGACTGCCAAGCTCATTCTAAAGAGGTGTACAGCTCATAATGTACCTTGTAAAAGCCAAGGTGAAAATCTACACTTCTTGTTCTAGTCCCCTTGTGTGGCTAAACAAAAGGCATAAATAGCAATGTGACTCTCGGCAGAACTGAATGTGTACCAGGTGCAAGGACAGATCGCACTTCCTGTTAGTGAATACTCCAAGGATTTCACTGCTAAACGACTTCACTCTGCTGAGAAGAATTACTGCCACCAGAGGACCTTTATTAGCAGAAGCAACTATGAGTGAATGAAAATGCAACAAAAAGCAACACAGGCATTTCCAAAAAAGCACTAGAAAATCAACGCCTCTTTGGATTTATCCAAAGAACAGCCCCTCCTCCCACTTTCAGATCCAGCAGCAGTGGTGTGCGGCTTTATCACGCCAGTTTTCCAGCTAGATGCTAACAAAGAAGTGTCCCCTTTGTTGCTTTCTTCTGCCTAAAAACATTTTTAAGCTAATATTAGTATCAGGTTAGCATGGCATTGCAGCCATGATTCTCATCTACGATTTGGGGAAAATTAAAGTATAACAATGGAGTTCTACTGGGCATTCTCTACATTCCCTCATTTCTTACTTGTGTAAATACTGCTTCTTGCCTGATGACCATAAGTGGTGAAATTTACACAGGGATTACTTTGTCCCACTGGTCAAGTGAGCCCACCAAATACTGAATGCTCCAACTCCAGTTCCTGAGTTCAGCCATATCTAGTTCACCTACTCCCAACTGCCAAGAAGAGACTATTTGTCCCATTTTGAAACACATCTCCCACAGAGGGAATAAAAATTTCTATAGAACAAGCAGTTAGGCATCATGTGTTATGGAAAGAAACCAGTGTAATCTGGGTTTTAAGAAATTCTGGCTGTGGAATGTCTCTGAAAATGATTATGCAGTCACAGGATCCCGTTAGCCATTTCTGAAAACTTGATTTCCATTGTGCTGGCTACTTTGGCATGTTTTCTAATTCTCAGATGGTTTCCATTCATTCAACTCAAAAACATAAGTGCTAATTGCCTTGCTCTGGACTCTCTTAGTAGGTGTAAACTTTCCATCTGAGGCATAAGGGTCTAGTCCCATGATTCTTGTTAATGTGAATAAATACAGCTCTACAGTAAACTGTTGGCCAGGGTAAAATAACTCTCCAAACATATGGACTCAAGATGATCATTCACACACAAGCAACAAAGAACTGAATCCAAGAACCTTAATGTTTAGTTTTCCTCCTACCTCAGTCTGGTTTTCTACCTCATTTATCTGCAAATAGGTGAAAAGAAGTCATTCCTTGATATCTAATAAAACTGTGTTGCACCTTTCCTGTATAGAGAGATATTGTCAAAGTGAGGATTTTTTCACCCATCACCACCTGTTCCAAGGGGACATTTACTAGGCATGATACACAGGGACAGACAGGACCTATATACAAAAACAATTAACTGTCCATGCCAAGTAGAGTTCCCTAAGTGACAAATGAATGACACAAATGAAATAATGCCATAGAAATTGGGGAAAGAGGGGTACATTGGGCAGGGCAAGCATCAGGAAAAAGTGACAATGAACTGAGCTTTTAAGAAAGTTTGAGAATGAACTAAATGGAGAGGCAGCATAGAATAATTTTAAGAATATGAACTCTGGAACATACTGCCTCACTTTAAATCCCAGCTGTGCCACTTAGTTAGCTGTGTGGCCTTAAACAGGTGCTTAATATTGCTGAGCATTAATTTCTGTACTTGTAAAAGTAGAATTAAATAGTATCTGCCTTATCAAGAGATGTTGAGATTAAATTTAGTTAAAACACATAAAGGACTTTAGAACAATGCCTGAAATAAAGTCCATAGATGCAGTTACTGTTGTTATTATTATTATACTTATTATATTATTTATTATTATTATTATTGTTATTAGTATTATTATATGGAAGAAGAGTGGAAAAGACATTCCTGGCAAGGAAAATACTCCAACAACTTTTAAAAATTAATAAATTATTTAATCATATTTAATCACATGGTTATGCTGATATGAAAAGCTCGTGCTAGCACCAGCATCAGCAACTTTTTCCATTTGTCCCTGATAAAAATGAACCAGCAATTTGAAAAGGTAAGTATTTAAGTGGTGAGATTTTACTTCATTTATGAATTGCCCACTGTGAGTTTTCATTATTTGCCCAAAACGTAAAGAGTGGAAGCATATGTCATTAATCTAAAAAAGAGACTTCACATATTTGTTTCATGACTTCAGCTCATTCAGACATGAAGACCCAGGTGCACTGCATGCAGGTATTAGCACAACACCAAAAAACAAGAAAACGAGGTGCTAAACAGTCCACGTGATTTCGAACTCATTCCTCCAGTCACTATGAATGCAAATGTCTCATTTACATAAAGCCCACTCATACTGATGCTAATCGGAAGCAAAGGAGAAGCTATCACCTCCTAGCCAGCATTAGATACAGGAAATCAGAATTCAAATTATTCCCACTGGAAATGGTAATAGGATCTTTCAAACTATTATGTTGATCAGCTTTAATATTTGGATATTAATTCAAGAAATACCTGTTGAGTAAAGAGCATTTATTGAGTGCTTACTAGGACTCAGGCATTGTCCTAAACGTTTTTATGCATTTTTCATATAATTTTTTACAATAATCCTAATTAAAAGGTTCCATTATTATCCCCTCTCTTACTGATAAAGAATTGATGTTTAAAAAGAATGAGGGACTTGCCTAGTATCCCAAAGTGTGTCTATCTGATTTTAAAGCCCATGCCACCCACTTAATATTAATTAATTTGTTTAACTCCAATGGCACCCATCTCCATGTACTCATTTCCACTCCCATTCCTAGAAACAAAGCATCCAAAGAGTGGCTCCTTTTCTTCCAAAGCAGAAAGGAAAAATACGGAAGGAATAAGAATGGTAATAGCAACAATACCATTGAATTGTCCACCTGAGTACAAAGGACAAAACCCAATACTTACAATGTCATTACATGCCATTCTGTTTTAATCAGGCAAGGGTAGCAATAATCTAAATCTAACTAAGGAACTACATTGCCACACACCCCAGGTAGAAGATGGGCTGCTTACGTGGTTGTTTTTAGCAGCTACCGAGGACAATTTAAAAGGTTTAATGCAAGGAAATAAGATTAGTACATTTATAGCCAGATGCATCTGATAATTTCTCATGGTACCAGAGTTCTTAAAATGTTTTATTTCAGGCAATCTGTAGGAGTAAGACATAGGAGCCAAGTGAATCAGCACAGAAACTTGCTGTTGATTCTTTGATTTTGAGAGCAATATTTGTTTTCATTTTGAGAAGACTGTTTTGGGATCTTGCACCAGCTTATATGCCATTCTGTTGGCAGATGCTTCTCCCATGGATTTCCCCACACAACAAAGGGTCTCAGCTCCACTAAAGACTCCCACGCCCTACCTCCCTGGGTTTTCATACCCACACTGCTATGCAGGTTCCCACAGAGGGATCCTTTTAATATTGCATCTCTTAATTCCAAGCACCACCCACACTACAAGATTCAGGGGAAACTCACTTTACAAACAAGTTGGGGGTAATTATAATCAAGTCCAACATAAGGCAGCAACTTTAAAACCTTTAAATACGGTTATTTCCAGAGTTTGTGGGAAAAGTTTAAAAAAAAAACACATAAAACAAAGTTAAGCTCTTTCAAATGAATCCCACGGATGCATATCCACATTACTGTCTTCTATACACACACTTTTATAAGAAATGCACTGCCTCACCACAGAAGTCTCTTTTCTTGTGGGATCAAGCCATAAGACACCAGCAGCAATGGAGTCCCAAACCTAGGTTTAGCCACCAATAACCACCATGGTGGATGGTAGGGTGGGGTGAAGAAATTTTAATACTCTAGGTTAGTCTCCACACACCCTAGGCCCAGGTAACCCTCTCACTCTTCCTGGTTCTTCAGCAGAGAAGCATTGTATCAACACACACAGAGAAATTTTCGGCAAATGTTACCAGAGAATTTTCCAGAAAATCACAACCTCAATCCATATTAAGGAAAATAAAGATTTCCTTAAATACAATATATGTTGACTTTCTTCTCAGAGTGTGTGGTTTCCCATGGACTCATTCTCATGCCCAGAGGCCAAGTCCAGGAAAAGCAGAGTCTTTCCACACCACTAAGGCAATTGCCCCTATTTACCCTCTTCTGACCATACCACAGCCTAGCTAACACTTCAAAGAGATCCCTTTTCTTTCCCTTGAGCTTGATCAAATTCTTGGACATGACATCGGTCATACTCATCACTGTAAACAGAAGGATCAAATGAGGACTCACCATTGCCTGGTTTATGGCAACTGTTCTGTAGTCAAGAGCAATGTTCTATCACTTCCATTTGAAGGGGGGGGAGTTATTTAATACAAACAGAAATTAAATAAAATTTCCTTATATACTTCCATTCTAAAATTGCAGCATTTAAAGAAAAAGCCCATGCATTGGTTCTGTGAGTTTTGTAAAATATTAAGTGCTGGTCTGTTCTGTTGTTCCAAGTAACACCTACTTAGTGCAATAATTGTGTGTATTTATTAGACCAGGCTGTCATACTTACGTGCTATCCATGGTAAGTATTTCATAAGTTGCTCTGTATTAGAGTAGCCTAAGTCTTAAGAATGCCATAAATATTTTTTTTCTTTATAGTTCAGAGTCCCTCGTCCATTCCCACACTTCTCCTTTTCTGACTTCCTTTATTCCCTCCTCCCATTGCTTCCTTCTTTCAGCTACTATGTTTTCACCCCAGAATATTTGAGAACTAAGGTTTGGAAGCAAATCTGAAACATCTAAAATACAAGAAACTAAAATTGTATATTGTGCCTTTCCCAGGTCCTTAAAAGTCAATGAATATAAAGCAATATACAAAGCATAGAGCTTGCTATTGCTTTTAAAGCTCTAACATTTTTAGAAACTCATGGAAAGCCTGGCAGAGAAATTAAAAAGTAGCTTCATTATTCAGTGGTTCTTAACAGAATTATAGAGGGAGTAATTTGGAAGATATAGATTTGACACCACCATCCCAGTCATAAACTGACAGGACAGAAATTATTTACCTAAACCAAGAGTCAGGAAACTAAGGACAGTGGACCAAAAACCCAAGACACTGCCTATTTGTGTTAATAAGATCTTATTGGTTAATACGTTGCCACACCCACGCGTTTACATATTGCTCATGGCTGTTTTTGTGCTGCAATGGCCAAGTTGAATAATTGTGACAGAGACTCTGGTCCATAAGGCCTGAAATATTTACTATCTAGCTTTTACACCAAAAAGAATATAATACTCAAAAAACTTATGTCTCATACATTAATTAATATGAACAGAAACAAGATCTCTGAAAGTATATTCATCATCACATTTGTATCTTACATTGTCCATGTATTCGGAAGTCGCCACTGCTGCTGTGATTGTTATAACATGCTGCATCTATGTCCTATAGTGCTTATCGGTAGTTAAAAGGAATAATGCTCAGTCTTTTTCACAAGCAGAACATGTAGAAATTGGCACTTGGCTTAGTCACTGCCAAACCTACCAGCAAACCCTTCTGCAAACTTCTTGGAAATTTCTCTTACTGGTTTTTTTTTTAAAGACTTTATTTATTTATTTGACAGAGAGACAGCCAGCGAGAGAGGGAACACAACAGGGGGAGTGGGAGAGGAAGAAGCAGGGTCCCAGCGGAGGAGCCTGATGTGGGACTCGATCCCGGAACGCTGGGATCATGCCCTGAGCCAAAGGCAGACGCTTAACGACTGCGCTACCCAGGTGCCCCTCTTACTGCTGTTTCTGATTGCTATAAGCCATGATGTTCCAATGATTGGTCTGAAGGCATTAATGCTGGAGTTGAGTACAGAACCAAATTTCACTAGTTCAAATTCTGATTCTACAATTAATAGCTGTGCTTTGGTTTCCTTGCCTATAAAAATGGGATAATAACAGTATTTACCTCGCAGGTAAAGACACCTAGGATAGTGTTGGGCAATATGTGCTTACTTAGCACTCCGTGAATATTAGCCATAATTTTATTATTTGAAGGTATGCTTCACTCATCGTGAAACATGTGTTGTGTACTTTACCTTATAATTCTAAAATTGATTGTGTGTTCCACATAATAGTTTCATGGTAAACATGGTTATGTCCTAGAATTAACCCAGTAGTCAACCAGTAAGGATATGTACAGAATCCACCCCATGCAGAGCAAGACATTAAAAACTGCAGGGATACGAAGTAAGCATGAGAGCTCTTTCCCTTGGCAGTGGCAGCAGACGGTGCAGATGTGGCCAAGTTTAAGGTTCAAGACCCTCACGGCAAGGAAGAGGAGCTGCTTAAATAGCTGGAAGACCTGAGGGTGGAGCTGTCCCAGCTGCATGTCACCAAAGTGTCAGGTGGCTCGGCTTCCAAACTCTCCAAGATCCCAACTGTTTGCAAATCCATCGCTCGTGTTCTCACCATCATCAGCCAGACTCAGAAAGAAAACCTCAGGAAATTCTACAAGGGTAAGAAGGACAAGCCCCAGGACCTGCAGCCAAGAAGACACAGGCCCTGTGCCACCAGATGAATAAGCAGGAGAACCTGAAGACCAAGAAGCAGCAGTGGAAGGAGCAGCTATACTCACTGCAGAAGTACGCCAAGGCCTGAGCACCAGCATCAATAAAACACAAACTGAGGAAGAAGAAAAGTAAGCATAAGATAGAATCCAGTCCCTAGCAGAACTACTAGCACTGGTACCTGGAGGAATGGTTCTATCTGCCCATAGCACAAGCAAACCAGAAACAAAAAAAAACAACAACAACAACAAAAAAACCACCACCAACAACAAAAACCAGTGATTATCCTCTGACATTCTTCCAGGCAAAAGGGAATGGGGAAGTCAGAACACCTTAACATAGAATGAGGCATGGAAATCCCATTGTAATTAGTCTGTGCCACTCCCTTTACCATTTGTAAAAATTCAAAGGGAAGACAGAGGTCAATGAAGCCTGCAGTGGTCATGTAAGGAAGGCTCCATGGATGTGGAGAAATATGAGTTTATTCATATAAACAGAGAAGGAGAGGTCTTGTAAAGCAAAGGATCACAAACGCAGTCTGCTCATAACATGGGCAGTGAACCAGTGGTTATGGGGTGCAGCTGTTCACAGGGGCCACAGGTGAGATGTGGACTTGGCCTCAAATCTAATGGCACAAATAATACAAGAACGTGAATAAAGGATATAGAGGTACTGTGTGGGCTTTTTATGGAAATTGCCAGCCTCTCAAGTTTTCAAATGGAGGCACTGGTTTGATGGTGGGGGCAGGAAAGGATGGTGGGGCAGATCACCTTAACGTTGAGTGGGGCAATGAAATGGAATGTTAGAATCTCAACAATTTGTCAGATGGTTTGGAAGAGGATCACATAGAGTCAATGAAGAAACTAACAAGCCATGATTGATGTGTAAAGTAGGAAGAATGTAACATGAAGATAGGAAAGACTTTCAGAGTGATAAATGAGAAGGTTAGGAACAGACTAGTCACTGCAAGTGAAGTGGGTAGGGGAATTAAAGATCACCCAAGGGCTGTCCCAGAGGACTTTAGGAAGAATGATGCCCCTGGCCACCATCGAAGAATGGCAAGGAGGACAGGCTCTACATATTATTTCCAGTTCTCTGCAAAACTACAATAGTATAGCAGAGAACAAGGACTTTACACACACTGCATGTAAACATCTACTGGATTCCTTTTGTGTGAGCTTCAAAAGAATGGTCATGGCTCCAGTATTTCTTATGGCATCCATAATTCATTATCTTGAAAATATTTCCTATAAAATTAAAACTACAATCTGTATGTGGGAAGATGACTCAGAGCCAAGCTGTCCCTTTGGCAGCAATCTGGGGAGAACCACCTACTGTTGCAGAGTCAGCTTTTCTCAAATGTGTATTTGGTTAAAAATTTTTTTAATAAAAAATAAAAACTTAGTGCCCTGAAAACACTTCTCAGCTACACCCACCTTCCAAAATTTCTTGTGTGAACAACCCACTACTCAATAGTCCTGAATACTCATAAGTCTCTAGAACAGAAGGGAAGGACTCAGACACCCAATAGGGTGATTATGATATGAAGGAAAGGAGGGACCACGTGTCTGAAATTCACCCAACTTAGGGTAGATCTGATTTTTTCCATTTAAGTAATGGCTTTTAAGAAAATACTGTCTTCCAGATTCCTCCCCTTCCTCTGCTCCTCCCCAAGGGGTCATCTGGCTATATGTAGGGGTTAAAAGATGTTGAAGTGGCAGAAAGAGAGCTCAGATCTATGCACTCAGGTTCTTCTGCTGACCTCAGGACTCCATAACAGTGTGGCCAAAAGAGATGGAGAGACGTTGGCCCCTTCTTTAACCAAGAACATTATACTTTCTGCCTTATGTTCTCCAGTGCACCAAGGTGAATGACACCCAACAAACAGGGCAGAGTAATGGCAGCCTCTGTGTTACACGAGTGGCAGTGCCGACTGACTCAGCAATGCCCAGCAGAGGGCACCAGGGAAGTGAGTCTGGGCCAGGAAAATAGAGGATCAAATAAGTGCTGACATTCATTCATGAGGTCATTTGACCCAAACTTCCTGAGTAGCTGGGGAAAATACTGGGTTGGGTTTTCAAAGAGCTTGAAGCTCTGCAATGTCCAACAGGTGTAAAAGCCAGTATACAGTTATTCAGACTGCATTATCCTGACTGTAGGCAAGGTCTCATTCTATTGCCATGGTCAGTAACTTTAAGAGAAGAGCTTGCTCCCAACCTCTGCTTCACTAGCACCACTGACCCAGCCCCATCTTCTGCCTTCTTAAGGCTGCTCCTTACCTCAGCTGTTTTCTACCCCAGCTCCTATGGTCTAGGACTCAGGACATGTTTTTGAGGGAGAAGGGCCTAGTTGCCTTACACTCCATACAGATTTTTAAAAATTCATTTTAAATTTCAAAGGTTTACCCAGATTATAATAATTATGGCTAATATTTGTTGAGCTCTTACATTGGGCTCAAAACACTTACATATGTAATACACAGAGCAACATTTGGAAGTAGATAGTATTCCCCTTACCTTTCCATGGTTGGGGCCTGAGGCACAAGAGAGGTTAATTATCTTGTTCTAGGTCACAGCCAGTAAAGTGGCAGAATGGGAACACAAACCGAGGCATTCTGATTCCAGAGCTGTTTTCTTAATCAGACATAGATACATACATACATACATACATACATACATGATAGATACATGCAGACAGACAGATGGTGGATGGATGGATGGATGGATGAATAGACACACACTGTTATGATACCTGGAAAATTAAAAGAAAGCAAAAATGTAAGACTTTTAGAACTTTATATGTGGAAGGCACTCCAGAGACCATCTAGTATAGTGATTTTCAAACTGAACTAAATCTTCTCCAGGGAGCAGTTTCAGGGAGTGTCGTGGGGGTCAGGTGAGCAAGGGAGTGGGCAAGGCAGCAGGGCTCAGAGGCCCTCTATCCCTGCTATTACCTAGACAACTCTGCATTTGTCTGTTTTATGTACTAGAAATCTGTTTAAGATTTTTTATAGAAAAAATTATGTTTCTAAAAATAACTGGAGAATCATTGTTATGTATCCCAATGCTCTCATCAAAAATGAGAAAACTGAGGCCCAGTTTCATTTGAATCATACAGCAAGTTATAACAAAGTTAAACCAAGCACTAACTCTCCAAACTCATCTGTGGGAAATATGGAACACCCAAAGGTGACTTTCAACTTTCCCATCAGGAGCTACTGTTGAAGAAACTCCTTTTTTTTTCTTCTTTTTTTAGGGTTGGATGGGGGAGGGTAAAGCTTGCCATGTTAGAACAAATGAACAGTCCTTCAATATTAAGGTAAATGCGACCTGGAAAAAAAATTACAAGGAAATCTTATTCTGTTACCTGCCACCTGCCCTTGAATAAGAGTTTTCCTGTGGTCTGTGTGAGTCTTTTACTCAAATAAGGGAATCCTCCACTAGCGCTCTGTCTGATGCTGTGATCACACCAGGATTGCCACCCAGAGAAGGAAGACTTCTTTGGCAATCCTCATTCCAGATCAGCTGTGTCTTCTTGGGTATCAAAGAAGGATTACTTTTCTAGCGGAGAGTTCCTAGTAAGTTTAAGTCTAAATATCCTGCTGCGAGGAGCACATGAAGGCAAAGCCTTCTGTTGGCTACGTGGATAATTCAAATGGAAAATGTACTGTGGTGAAACCAACTTACAGGCTCAGAAACCTGAGGTTGCTGCCCCAGTCCCACTAAGAGAAACTCTATCTCATAGGAACAGACTCAAATGATTAATCAAACACAAAGAACCCCAAATACACAGCACACATACACACAGCACACACAACATGATGCCCATATGTGAACTCATGATGAGAAATTCTACTCTCAAGACTGAATTGTTCACATTTACCAAATTTCGTTTTTCTTCCCGGTAAGCAAATTATGCACATAGCAGTTGATCCATATATATAATAATCAGATTATAAGTAAAATATCAAGTCATTGACTTACAGTGAGAAACACAATGCTCAAGGAGACTGAATGATCATACAGTCAGCACATTCATTCCCTATAAACAAATGGCTTCTTCGGGATACCAAGTTATTTGCTGGGAAGTTATGGAATTAGAATTGAAGGACACAGGTATCTTAAGAAATGACTCTCAATATAGGAAGGTTAAGGCCTGTTCATCTAGTACTGGATAAACCTCTCAAGGAAAACAATGCTCATGTGCACCAGTCAGGAGCCCTCTTCCTTTGATGAGGTTGGATGGGCCCTGCTCACACCTGCCCCTAATCTTCTGTGATTTCATGGCTAGCCAGGCGTCTCTTATCCACTCAGACTCTTCCCCGCTCACATCACAGCTGTTTTACCACCCTAGAGTTGCTCTCTTTCTTCACATAGCCAAAGTACCACAAGGTACTGATTGTAAACTGTAAGTTTTCAAAAGGAGTCTTATTTCCCTCATTCTTTTTGTTATTTATTGTGGAGGAAGGAAGGAGGAGGAGATTGCAGCCTACCAGTAGCCACAATCCCAGTTATGTAAAATGAATCATTTAACTAATTCTGTAAATTTAGAATTCCATATAGAGAGAATTTTTGTGCCTGACAAAGTAAGATAAAGCACCTTTTATGAGTCATTAATATGTGTCCATATAGACTACTACTGCTTCATTATAAATCAATTCCATTTTCCAGCTCTGCACTATTTTGAAAGTATATTTTTACATCCTTATCAAACTAATAAGATTAAAGGATTTATTTTATTGATATATTAAACACTCAATAAATGCTGTAATAGATTCACCAATATTCTATGAGCTAACAAAACAAATAGATCACTTTTTAATAGTTTCATGTTGCATGTCCCTTCCATTAAAATTCAGTCATCCATTCCGTGTCTCAAACTTACTGTTCCATCCTAAGTACAGCATGTGTTCAAATAGATGTATCTTACGTCACATCTTCTATTTTAACAAATTTCTACTAGCATATGTGGGCTGCACCTACTCTGAATGGAAAGACTTTCCACCTAGAATATGCACCTTTCTTTTTCTGTAATAGGCAGAAATATAATCAAAATGTCAAAAAGGCAATAGAGAGTCCAGCAGATGGACAAAGAAACACAAAAAAAATCCCTCCTGGATGCAATAGGGTCAAGGCCAGTGAAATTCTATCTGAAATTGCCAGCTCTGGGATTTCTCCAAAATGAAAAGCCTACATAGACCATGCATTCCAGGGATTATGAACTCATTTTGGCTTATGCTCTTTAAAAAGGTCTACAGCTGCATTCAAAATACATCCAGCTCATCTGTAGGCCTGGGGACTGACATGAAGCCAAGGAGCCCCAGCTGGGACATACATGCAAGAATCAATTTAAGCTCTTCTGGCAGGAGTTGGGGTGGTTTGCTATAATGAATGTTAAGGAGGGGTACCAGACCATGGAGAATTGGGTGTTTATATTTCTTAAGTATTAAAGAAATGATAAATTGGTGGATAAAAGTATGGAGGAGACTCAGAAAAACTATTGTTCATGCTGGGTAGATGCTATGTCAGTTTGACAATTAAGACTTAATAAAAATAAATCAGAGTTTGAGGATTGAGAAAGTCCTGGCTGTGCTGTTGAGAGAAGGATCACCTGAAGTTTCGTGGGGACTTTACAAGAGAAAAGAAAGGGTATTCAGATGTAGACACCTCAACATCAGTGAAGCAACAAAGCTCCCAAATTTCTCAGAACTCTACGTTTTTCTTGTAACTACTGCCAAGGGAGCTAATAATTATTTTGGAGGACCATGATTCAAAGTAAAAAATGATAAAGGAGAGGAATATTCGAAGCCTGTAATCAATTGTTAAGTACCAAGTGAAATGATCTATAAATATGATCATAATTCAAGATGTGCCTACTCAGGTTATGAGAATTCACATTTATTAGGCGTTTCATATAATACCTCTTCCTTTGGCTTCTGCAGCATTTCTTCTCATTACCATGGACCAATCTGGATTTCCTTCACCTCCTGAGCCTAATGCAATCATCTTTGCACAGATAGTTAACTAATACTGCAGTAAATTCTCCTCTCAGGAAACTTTGGGTTTGCTAATTTATAGCATCAGAAATTGTCCCAGGCATTATGCCATTTATGATGTCAACTTATCGAGTGAGTGTGACATCGTGTGCACTGTTTTCACTGCTTCCCTTTGTCATTACATTGGATTTATTGTTGCTATGTGTTTGCTTGATTCACAGCAAAGTTTAAATTACACTATTATCTTGTAATAGTAGTGGTAATGTATAACTTTTGGAGCACTGATAATGTGTGAGGCACCAGGCACATTATTATGCATTTTGCACACATTAATTTATTAATCCTCACACATCCTGAGAGGTAGGTACTATTATTATCCCCATTTTTCTGATGAGGAATCTGAAGCACAATTAATTAACTTATTTTAGATTTTAGAGTTAGTAAGTGGTAGAACCAGGATGTTTTGTTTTTGAGTACACTCAAAAGTACACTCTGAAGTGTACTATGATAAGGGCCAAAAAATTGCTTCATAGGAGTTATTTTCTAATTAATGAAGAGAAAACACCTCATCAGGGTCTATTATGACAACTTATTTTAACAACTATTAAAATAATTGTGCCCAATTTAATGGGATATTGTGTTGTTTTAATCTAAGCCAATGTTAATTTGAGGGCCAAAAAAATACATGACCTAACAAAACATGTACAGGATTTGAATGTTGAAAAGTATGAAATGACGATTTTAAAAAATCAAAGAAAATCTAAAAAAAGAGATGTACCATATTCATACATTAGAAAACTCAACAGAAGAAACATATCAATTCTCCCCAAACTGATCTATAGATTTAGGAGAATTTCTGTCAAAATCTCAGTAAGGTTTTTTTAGAGACATAGACCATTTATTTGAAAATCATATGGAAAGACAAAAAAGTAGAATAGCTAAAACAACTTTGAAAAAGGTGAATAAAATGAAAGGAGTCACTCTACCCAATATTAAGGCTTACTACTAGCTGCAATAATCCAGACAGTTGGTACCAGTGGAGGGAAAGACACATAGATGAAATGAAAAAGAAAAGAGAACCAGAATGACTCATGTAAACATGCCTAAATGATTTTTGACAAAGGTGCAAAAGCAATTCAATGGAGAAAGGATAGCCTTTTCAACAAATAGTACTAGAGTAAATGGACATCACAGGCAGGAAAAAAAAATAAAAAAAGGAAGGAAGGAAGGAAGGAAGGAAGGAAGGAAGGAAGGAAGGAAGAAAGAAAGAAAGAAAGAAAAAAGAAAAGAACGAAAAAGAGAGAGGAACTCCACCTAAACCTCATACCTTATACAAAAAGAGCATAAAATGGATCACGAACATAAATGTAAAATGTAAAACTATGAAACTTTGAGGGAAAAAAATGAGAAAATCCTGAAGACCTCAAACTAGGCAAAGAGTTCTCAGACTTGACACCACCAGAAATTCAGTCCATAAAAGAAAAAATTGTGAGATGGGACTTTATCAAAATTTAAAATTTTTTCCTATGCAAAAACTATTATGAGGATAAAAATGCAAACTACAGACTAAAGAAAATATTTGCATACTACATATCAGATAAAGGACTAGTATCTAGAATACAGAAGGAACACTCAAAATTCAGCAGG